>NC_031771.1:5786812-5916694 GCF_001522545.3 Parus major | reverse complement strand
GGGAAGGGAAGGGAAGGGAAGGGAAGGGAAGGGAAGGGGAATTGTGGGGTTCTCCACAAACTGTAGGAAGAGCTATGCCCCAGAGAAGCATTGGAACAAAGTAATCCTTCTGGTGCAAGAAAAACAGTTTTATTGTAGTGGAGCAGCTATGAAAGAAGGTATTCTGCTGTACCTGCTGTGAACAAGGCCCCTGCTTTAATTATGTCTGAAGCTCAGTGGCAAATATCCAACCCCCAAGTGAAGGGGAAAAAAGGAAGCAGTATTTTTTTCCCATTCATTTAGTTGGCTGATTATTCTGAGTCTTTGACTCTTTGACCTTTTGTTCTTTATGAATGTGCCCTGCATATACCTATAGGGTCAGCTTAGACTGATGGAGAGCAGCTAAATCTGGCTTTGTAGAGTGCTTTAAACACTCTCCACAATGCCCAGCAGCTGCCTCCTGCCCTCACTTTACTCCAGGGCTGAGAAACCTCACTCCTAGGAACTGGTAAGAGCTGGGAACTGGTGGGCATGTTACAAAAGCAAAGGTTTTTCTTCATCACAAAACACAGTTGCCAGCATTGCCAGCTGCTTACAGGACATCAGTGGTGGCTCGTGACTGATCCAAAGATAAACATTGGCAATAAAATAACTTCAACAATAAAAACTCAGAGGACTCACACAGGTAACAGTGTGACATTGCTGGCTGTGCACAAACAGCACTGACTTCTGCCTCTAAGGAAGCCCACTGCCCAAAAGGATCCTACAGCTGGCTTTTGGGGCAGAGATCTCATAAATGAGTTCAGGAAGCATGACAGAGTAAAGTAAAAGGAAATTTCAGAGCAAGATGCTTCAGAATCTATTATTTTGAAAGCCTAATTGCACTGAAAGATTTTGGTCCTAAAGATCAACTGCACATTATGTTTGATATACTGTGCAAAAACTCTCCTAATTGAGGCTGGAAGGAGAAACTGGCAAAAAGATGGAAAGATATGAATGCAGGAAAGTATGAGCCATTTTTATTAGTGATGTTAGCCTCTTTCTGTTGGATAGCCAGGAAGCCTGGAAAATGAAGGTTCTAAACCAGCATCTGACTTGGATTATTGAAATTAGGCCGTGCAAAGTACGTGTGAACTCTTCCCTTGAAGCTGTAGCATGCGTGATTTTTTTGGTAGGAGTTCCAGTCATTATTATCTGTGTCCATGAAAGAAAATTGCATGACTCGGAATGTCTAAGCAGCAAAAATGCCAAGCATAAGCCTTTCAGAAGGCTTGTTTTCCAGACTTCTCTGTGAACCACTGCATTTTCTGTGATCCTCAATCTAAAACCAGAAAGATTTTTGTGTTTCTACTATGACTGGAAAACAACTTATGAACACTCTGATTATTTCTCTTTCTATTTCTGTTCCTTTCATTTGTGTTTTCTCTTCTGCCTGCTACAATCTCCAGGTATTTCAGCCTCCTTTAAGTCCATAATACTCAGGGTATTCAGAGAACCTGGACACTTCCACTCACCAGTGCATTCCAAACCAAGCTGAGCAGCTGCAGCAACCCCAGTGTTGTTGATTCGGTGTGATTTAGCTTTACAGTGTAATTAAGCACCTAACCCTTACTCTGATAAGAACCCCACAAACAAATAAATACTTTAGTAGCCTAGGTTATGTGCCAATATGCTCCCAAATGCAACTGTTTGGTGGGAGGGACTCATCAAGTTTGTGACCCACAGATACAGTAATTGACACCAAAACGGGAGCCACATGACGCAGTTTCTCAGTCTCTCGGATAAAAGAGTTAGACTGTTCAAAGATTCCCAGGGAAGCCAAGATCAAAGCCCACAAACTATCCCATGGCTGGTTAGTGACATGAGCAGCCACTGTTGGGTAGTGGGAAAAAGAAGGGAATGCTCAGTTTGATTCATAAGTGTGATGAACAACAGCTTTATAATTCACCATGAAGGGCAGATCCCTGAGAGGCACCAAAACTTTCTCTCCACTGTAAATGCAGGACTATGAACTGGTTAAACCAAAAAACAAAGCTGGAAAAGCCCTGAAAAATGGTACTTAGTATAGAGATCATGATTTAGATTAAAACAAATGGAAAGGATAAATGTGATCCTGGATAGTGCTGTATGGAAAAACACTGAAATCAAGTAACAGGCAAGAAAAGTGACCCAGGCTCTGCTGTGCACCCTGTCCAGAGAAGGCCACAGCTATGAAAAGTCTAGTCAGGAAGGAGATCTGGATCATTCTCTACTTCAGCTTTAAATAAGGATGACATTTGGTACTCAGCAATTCAGGAAAATAATCTTCATTTAAAACAGTTTATTATTTAAAAATGGGTTATTTGAAATTAAATTGTTGGCATTCGGTCTGTGGAAAAACGTCTCAGTGCTGGGTTTTCATCTCTCCTGTAAATCTATCTTTGTCTATCCTGCAGTAAAACCATGTAATTAAAGATGTCACTCACTCAGGAAGGTGGTACAGATTTATTACCAGACTCCCTCCTCAGAGGCCACAGCATATTCCCTCCTCTTCCAAACTGCTGTGGGGTTTTCCAGTGCCTGTTCTATGGGTGGATGTTCCCAGGGAATTACGGCATTTATTTAAAGAAACTGCAATATACATATACATATATATGTATATAAAAAAATCTGTTTCAGGAAGGAATGATGGCCAAAAAAGAAAAAAGCCACAAGTTTTTCTGCATCTGTTTTTGTTACACGTGGTAACCAGGGAGATGAAAATATCCGCAGTCCTTGGTTCTGCTACTCATAACAAAGTGCTTCTGCTTTATACACTGAATGGTTTCATTTGATTTTTTTAAGAGACTGAAAATAAACACAATCTCTATGCATAGTTTCCTCTGTTTTCAGGAACTATGACCTTTGACTCCTGTAAATCTATTTAAAGCTAATGTCTAAAGATCTGTTGTTCCAAGGATGTACAAAATATACCTAAGATTTATGTAACAATAAATCTTTCCTGGCCTTTCCTTTGTCAATTTTATTTCATTCACCAAAGCCAGTAACCAAAATGAGCTGCACATCCTCTGGAAGCTATCTAATGGGTTATTTATTTTTATTACAAACAATCATTTGTTTGCATCTCATATTAATGTTGAAGGCAGGTGAAGACATACGGATTTACTGTCACCCACAGACAGGCAGTAGCACTACAAACAAGAGTTACTATTATTATAAAAAACTCATTAATGCCATGACATCTCCAAAAACAACCCCACTAAAATAAGCCAGATACAAAATGTGGCACATTGTACACATGTACTGCACAAAGCACTTTTGAAAACAATATTTTCTGCCTTTTGAAAGTAAGGGAAAATGTTAAAATAATACCATTTTGAGATTACTCTTGAAAATTTCTGGGTCCTCTTATTTCATTCATGCTTAAACCACTATCCCCACTTCCACCAGCCCCAGATTAACACTGACTTAACCTTTTTAAAAATAGACACAATTTCTCCTCAACAAGTACTGTCACCACTCCAGTGGTCTGAATAAGTTTAAAATTGGTGAAAAAAAGCTTGTTTAGAGTGACACACTTGCTTTTCCACACATACTGCTTCAAACCATCTCCTTTCCCAGAGGAAAAAACTAAGCTAAAGTGATTGGAAAGAAAAACTATAAAGCAAAAAGTAAATGAATCAAACTACTCAGGAAGATGTTGAGAAAAGACCACAAAACCATATCTAAAGACAGTAACTTCATTAAACAGTCAGCTGGGTCAAAATTAAGATAACAAATGAAGAGAAACATTGCAAAACACAACTCCTGGGAAATATTAGCCTGTGATCCAGAAAAATACATGCTGGATGAAGTTTATGGTCAAGGAAAGCGCTAATTGGTATCAATTAGCTAGAAACACTTTAAAAACAACTGGCCAAGGTAAGAAGCACAGATTCCTAGAAGAGCTGCTGAATATATATCCAGCCTGATGAGGTATATTTCTAATAAATCTTTTCATAATGAGGAAATTCAAGAAGATTGGAAGAATGCTAATAATTTGCCAATGCCCACAAAGGGAAAGATGGATGACGCAGGTAATTGCAGGCTGGTTAGTGATATTTATTTTTGGTAAAACCCTGGAACACCAAAAGGGGATTGAGTTGATAAACAACTCAGAGACAGGAAGATACTTACTGCCAGTCAGCATGTTTTTGTGGAGAGCAGATCTTGTCAGATATCCCATTCAACCTTTTGAGATCATACATTTCACTAATGGAAGCAACTGCACAGATGCAACAATCTGAGACCTCTGTAAGACATGCATTTCTGATTTGTTTACCACTATCCAGTATCAGTGAGATACATCTCAATGGAGTGAGATAGACCTTAAAATGAGGAATAATCACTGAATGGAAATTCAGTAGCAGGGGCCCTGACAAATTAACTCCAATGCAATTCAGCATTTTCCTGGGTCATCTGTGATTATTAATTTCCACTGACTGCACTCTGGGGCTTGCAGAGACACACATATAGATATCACTGTAAACCAATAGTTAGAGATTGGGCCTTAAAAAGCAGCAATAGGAAGGGATTTGTGTGTCAGAGTGTGTAGGTAAATTAACTGGAGTTTCATCTCCATCTCTCATTTCTCTTAAGAAACCTAAAATACATAAAGACAGGAGACTTGAGCAGAAATGTGTTTTAAACTTTAGACTGAAGCTGATTAAACCTCTAAGGAACATTTTTTCATAGATCTGATGTTCACTTTCTAAGAAGACTGGAAAACTGAAATACCTAAGGAGAAAGAAGCTATACAAATGAGAGCTTGCAAAAATCCTTATTATGAGATGAGATACAATTGAAGATCTTTTTTCATTCCTTTTAAGTGAGAATACTGGAGGAGGATCATGGTGTGCAAATACCTTCAAGAAGAGAAAATACAGACACTAAACAATACTTAAATTTAGCAAAGAACTGGATTTCAAGATCCAACAGCTATGTAATGTTTATATTTGACTTTCCCTTACCTCACACTGGGCAGGCACCAAATACCTAAAAGCCATATATCAGTTAATTTTTTTTTTATAAAATCTTTTTTTTTAAAAAAAAACAGAGCCTTGTAAATAGGAGTTCATTATCTCTGATTCGGGTCTGGCCTCTTTTCTTCCACAAGATCCCTTTTTAAGGCAGTTTCTGTGTTCTCTTCTGTAAAGGGAATTTCTTACTTAGGCAAATGGCTGTGCTAGTTCCCACCACAGACCATAGCACTTCCCAGAGGACCTGCAGGACACACTGGAATAGGTTAGTAACACAGGAATATCCAAAAATCACCTTCACAAGAGGGCTAGATGCACGTGTGTCTTCAATGACTAAATAAGGATAAAAGAGCTTTGAATTTAAAAATTCTTAAGATCATTTCAGTACCACCTCACACTTAATTTAGGAGGATATTTCCAGCCTTTTATTCTTACCACCATGAAGATATTTTCCCTATCATTGTCAGGTGACAGATGTTTTTTTTCATTTTCAGGGAGGCACCATTCCCACCTTATGGGCCTATCTTTTTCAGGTGAGATGGACAAAATGGAACAAAAGAAAGAAAAGGTTATTTTAAAGTGCAAATGAAACAGAAACCTCTAAAAGCTCAAGTATAAACATATAAAGCAAGAGTCTTACAAACTAACTCAGGCAGCCTGCTCTCTTCAGCAGAGACAGCATTTTAAAAAAATGCTGATAATATGAGAAGCAGATGGATTTGGGAATACTGGTGGAGCAGATGGGGAGGACTGGGAACAGGAAGTCTGCTGTGGGAGGACAGCTAAGAGGGCAAGCTGTTCTTACACTCAAGGCTGTGGGAGTGGTGGCAATCTGCTCACACCTGATGCAGCACCAGGTGAGGAGCCTGTAGGGACACATGAAAGAGTGAGAGGATGTGATTGAGCTGATCAGGCAGGAAAGAGTTCAGCAGATGAATTTCATGTTCACTGGGAAGGGTTCTGCTTATTTTGGGAATGCTAAAGTAGTGGATGTCCCAACACTCAGGGTCATATAAAAGTAGACCCCACAGTTCTGTGTGGATTTTTAAAAAAATTCAGCTGGCTCACACCAGAAATATTGCTCATTGTTAGGTTTGGGAACAGATGTTTAATTGATGAAAAGCAGAGGAGCTATATGAATTTCAATGGAGATATGGCAGCTTATGATTACTGGCAGCTTTAGGCCTGTTTGTCATTAACTAACAACTTATCGACAACAAATACTTTGTATATTTACAGCACTAAAAGATTTTTAGACTGAAAAAGTTATTTCCCTGTCAAAATGAGCTAAGTTAGCTGATGTTTACTGCCTTTCTCAGTTCTGTTGCTGCCACTGACACTGATTTTCACTGGCTTTAGCTTGGTAAATATTTGGTATTTTATCAAGTATTATGTCACTCTCTGTATATGGTTCACAATCTTGCTGCTTAAGTTTCTATGGCATGCATTAGTCAATTGGAGATTGACATATGAGTTTGATTTAGGTTAAAAAATATGAACCAGAGCAGAGGATGAAGAATTCAATTTATAACCACCAAAATTACAGGGAAAATACAACCGAGAACAATGTTGGCATTCCTCAAAATAGCAGATATATGTGTGATTGTGGTTAGGAATGGGAGGGCAAAGGGGAGGATTTTCCAAAGGAATGGAATAGAAATTTTACAGTGGTTTGTCTGGCCCTTCTATTCATAGAGTTTGTTAACTCCCTAAATCAAGTCAGTACAGAAGATCATTTGCATTTTAAATAATGGGTTTTGCCTAAGACTCTTAACTCATTTTATTAAACAAATGAGTAAATAATTAGGTACAAAAGACAACTAATGGATAAAAATTCGTATTAGCGAAACATCTCCAAATTGTAAGGCTACACCATGTGATCCTCTGGGAAACATTGCAAAAATATTTCAAAATCTGGCCATTTTCTCATTTCCTTAATCTTTGATTCTTTTTTCTAGTCTCTGCACTAACAGGATGAATTTCACTTTATTTAAAGTTTTTTTTCTGAAGAGAAGCCTTCCCTAAACACTACTAACTGAAATTTCTCCCAAACTGGCCTTGCTCAAGTCTTCATTCACACACACAAAAGCACAGACAATACAAGAGAATATATTATCACCTGGGTTCAGCAGTAACTTCTAAAAACAAGAGACCGGGGTAAGGAGACAGCTGTCTAATAAATAGGCTTCATTTTGTTTCTCTCTTTACCTATGGCACAGGCAGCTTTCTTCTTTCCTCATATTTCTTCTACTTTCCCTCACTGTCAATATCTCACTCTGTATCTGTGCATTGTACAAACATTCCATTCAGAAAATAAGCAAAAAAAAAAAAAAACCTAGAGATTGGGATTTGCCTTTCTTATCCTCACCCTTGACTGTTTAACAGAGACCATGAAAATTTTTTCTCCCTTTTCCTGGTATTTTTTATTCCATCTCCTTTTCTAAATTTCTTATCCAGTTGGGTTTTTTTCCCCTCACTGTTCAGCTACAGCCCCACTGCTAAACTCACAACGACTTCTTCAACCTGGCAAGAACCCATAGTTCATTTATTGATAATTTCTCCTGTTAGATGACCTGGTGAGACTTCCTGACATTGAATTTCACTCCAGAATCCTCCATCGAGCTCTCTGGAGGCCACACACTGTTCCACAGGCCTTAAATCAGGGAGACATCAATACACCACCATTTCCTGAGGCTCCTGGAGTGGCAGAGAATTGATTAGATGTGCCCAGGTTACCCTCTCAGGCAATGTGTTCTGGAGAGGCCATTCTTTCTCCATTTGTACTGATGAAAGTCTCTCCCAAAGCTCTTTAGCTTGTGAGAAAGAAATGCTGAACTTAGAGGGACCAGACAGGCATGAGAATTGGAGACAAGCTCTATTTTTCTCTACAGGAACTCCTCTCTGCTTCTCATCTCTCTGCTGAATCACCAGACTTTGCTTCTGCTCTGCTTTTGAACAAACTGAGCAACAGGAGATAAGTAATCTAAAATGTTTAAATCTCATACTCTCATCACTTTTATTTAGCTCTAAAATTAAAGTGAATGAATGCATTCGCTCCCAAAACCTTATTATGGGTAACTATCCAAATATATGTGGTTACACAGTCAAACAGAAAGGCTAAGAAGGTTTTTTTAAAAAAAATACAGTTAATTTTGAAAGAGAAACAAGCTGTTTGTTACATGGATGAGGATCACTGTTCATTTTGAAAATGTGCAATAAACAAAGGGTACTGGCAGGCAACAGTAGTACATTTCTGCTCAGGAAATGTCTTAAAATATTAATAACTGTGTACACTGAGATGGAAAAACAGCAACACGTCTGCTCAAGCCATTATAAAGTCATAGAAATGCATTTGTATCAGACATTTAAAGCTTCCTGCTTGTCTTCTTCCTGTTCCACATTGATTCCATAATGCATTGGCATTGCTGAGTAAGCCCTTGGGAAGTACAACCATATATAGTTTCAGAAGCTAAGGAGATCAAATAGAGTCTGATCTAGTTTGTAATAATGGCAATAAACAAAATAAAGAGAAATACCTCCTGAAAGAATTGTTTTTCTATGGAAATCCTAGCCATACTCTTTTTTTTTATTCTAGGGAAGAATGTCAATATTGAAGTAGCTTAACTTTGTGGAAACATTTAATTCTCAAGAGTGTAGCTTTATAAGAGGTCTACAATGTCCTGGCTAATAAATGTCTCAGGTCAGATTAAATAAATCAGAGTGACAGCATTGTAATGGTTTAATTTTATAATCTGCATATAAACTTAGAGCACTGTAGTAGACTTATTCTGATTTATTTATGCCTGTACCAAGATCCATACATTTAGCATCTCACAATTTAATCAAGCTAGGAAAACACAATTCTGCATGCTACATTAGTATTCATTATACAGCTTAGGAGTAGGTTCAGCCAGAGTTTCTAAATACTTCCCTTCCCAGGGTACTTGAACAGATATGAAGCATTCTCTAGGCCTCCACTCTTAACTCACAAGGAAAAAAAAGAAACAAAAAAATAATTGGACATAATGGAACAGGATACAAATGTGAAGAGAAATTCTTAATATTCTTAGTGTTTGAGAGGTAGGATAGCACTCCAAATATGAAAGATGTGACTGGGTTATAAAATTAAGAAGTAGAACCACAAGGCAGTTTAAGAAAAGAACAGTTTGAGTCATGTTTAGGCTCAACAGAAAGGGATTCATGCTAATTGCTACGTAGTCTCTTCAGCTTCCATTTACAAGTTCTAGATGTCCCATCAGACAAGACCTGTCCTGGAATATAACCATATCCCACCATACCCCTCCATTTCTCACCTTTTACAAACAAGTCAGCCACAATAAGAAATTCCCACAAATTCCTTTCCTGTGAAACCCACAAATGCTCTAGATTGTGCTGGGAAACCATAGCCACTGATACCAAGAGCCTTCTTCAAATAAACTACATCAGATCTGTTTCAAGCATATTCAGAGTTGGCAACACACCTCCTCCCAGCCTCTATTCCAACCCGATGAACTTCCAGCCCTAGGAATTACTTCTGACTTTATGCTTACTTGTAATTTTGGCATCTTGGTAGATGGATCACAGAATTTTTTCTGTTCTCATTGTTTGTTGACTCGTATTGCCTACATTTTTGCTGCAACAATTACATTTCCAGAATAGCCATAACCTAAGAATCTCTGCAGAAGTCGCCTTTTCCTATGTCTTCCCAGAGGCTTGGTCTAGTAACTCACTCCCTCCTCTTTCCCCCAGATTGTTTGATATCCTATAATATTTCTTGTTAGTAAAAGAGTTCCTCCTCAGAAGCATCCCTGGGAAGCAGTATTACTGCATAATAGAAATGCTAAATACATAGTCTGAAAGTAATCTATTAGTTTCTTGTACTATCACCTGCCCATTTTTTGCAGATTTTCTGAGAAAAATGAAGGTACAGTTTTGCATGTCCTAAATGCCAAGATAAACTGAAAGATAATGTCAGGGCCATTAAGATAAAGCCACATCTAGAATGCCATTATCTTGAAAAGTGCAATTTTAATTTCTTGATCACTTTCCTCACTCTCATGCAATACACAGTGGCCAGTTGTTCAGAGCTTGACTAGATATAGCCCATCAGGACATCCTCTGCATGTATTTATTCCTACATTGTGACCTATCCTATTACAGTAAATTAATTCACCACTATCATCATCCAACACTGGCAGGTTTTGAAACATTTTCTACAGCAGCTCATTGCAAAGAGCATTCAAGCATTAACATCCTCCTGGAGCTTATACAAGGAAAAAGCCTGTGTGAAATTGTGGTGGATGTATTTGTAATAATTTGTACCTGATGCATCTCCCCATAAGACTGAAAAGCTAATGATGATTTGAGTACTGTGATAGAGCAGATTATAGCTATTCCAGACATGCTTTCACATATAATGGAGGTTATCAGACTTGTATTTCTGCTTTGCTTTGCCTTTATCTCTTTTAAGATGCATTTTTTTTTTCAGGTAAGTAACTGCCATCAGATGTCACCCAAAGAAATCTCACAAGAACAAAATTTTCAGGACGTCATAAGCCATGAACCATGAAAAGACCTAGTAGAAGGGAGAAGAGGGATTAAGGAAGAAGTTGGTATTGTCCAGCTGTGGGACAAGCTCTCTGTGTGTTGCACCTCAGCTATTGTGCAGCTAGATAGTTAATGTTCATTCGCATTCACTCTGCTCAAAAAAGTGCGTGCTTTTGGGGATGAGAACATTGACTGCTGGAAAAATGCATGCTTCGAAGGGTGAGGACATCGACTTCCTTTTTATATTTGCTATTCTAATTATACTGTCCTGATTTCAAATTAAAGTCACAATGGCTTTTGCTTTTCCATTATATAATTATAGATTTCTGTAAACATTCTTTCCTTTGTTGGTTTGCTCCGCACGCAGATTTTTTTTTATTTTTTTTAAAAAAGCACAAAGCAATCAAAATAAATTCTGAAATCAAAACAAAGAGAAAACAAATGGCGTCTCAGATATTCCCCTAAAAATTAGCTCTGTGCATCATCCTCAGGCACTTTTGTCATCTGTTGCTATAATAACAGCTCTGATTACACGAACAGTCACCAAACTGCACTTGGCTGACTACAGGGCACTTCCCAGCAGCTAAATGAGTATCTCTGAAGTGCTGCTCGCTTCCAGCTCAGTACCAGATTCTGTCCTATCACATCAACAGCCACAGAGCCGAGAAGCGGAGCTTTCTTGCACATGGTCTCCATGGTGTTGATGTGTTTCTTCCCCAAACAGACAGATGCAGATTAAGCAATGCATGTCAATCTCATTAGGAGACTGTGAAATGTGCAGAAAGTTTGTTACACACTCATGCAATCATACACATTGTGAACATCCTGTTTATTTGGCCTCTTCTCTGATGATTGGCTGTGGTGTTTCAGCACATTACTGACAGCTGGGAATTGCTCCAATGGAACATGCTTTTCCTATGACAAAGATCCAGAGAGCAGCAGTAACATGTGTCTGCCCATTATTTCAGCCGTACAGAAAGAAAAAAAAAAAACCTAAAAAAATCCCCAGCACGGTCTCTCCAAATGAATAGCACATTGGTTGTCTGAGGCGGGCCGCACCACCGCTAGACGGGCCCTCGACGACCTTTAGAGGCCATCTGAGATAATAAATCCTCGGACCCCCAGTTCCGGAATGCTTTGGGCAAGGTCAGGATGGCAAATTTCCCACTTCCACAATATCAGATGTTACGGTAATTCCTTTTAGCTAATGTGTAAGAGCAAAGGAATGTCTTCAAACCTCATCTAGGCCCTGTGGAATCTGTTGAAAATGCATGACAGCTGCGGGCTTTGGCTGGGGTCTGCCTGTGAATATATGAGATTTGGAAGCCTTTCAGACAGGGAAAGGAGGGAATGAGTGTACATTCAATGTGTACCGTCGGTCTCTGCCCTCCCTTCCCAGCCCCATTTCACACCACACAGCCGTGTCACAGCTCCACGGTCACGGCTGTCACGCATTCTTTACGACTGAGTGTCGCGGCCAGCGCGCAGAAATACAGATGTGCAGGAGTGTGCACCTCCACACAGGCACATAAATGAAAAGAGGGATAAAAAGATGGATTTCCATAAGGTCTGAGAACAGGAAATTGACTCCTGTTCTCAGACCTGTTCACTCCTGTGAAATTAGCTCCTACATATTTAAATAAAATTGATAGGGAGCAAAGAAGTGAGAAACTAAGCAACGGATTGCTGCTTGATGTGTCTGGATGCCCAAGGAGGGAAGGAATCCCACATGAATTCTCTTGTTACCTGTCTCCAGAATTCAGGTCATGCAAAAGACTGCAGTCCCCCACCCTATATCCTTATTTTCAAGCAAATGATCGTGGCCTCCTACACATCTGTTTTCCTAAGCAAAATAGTTCAACATCAGCTAGTCTATTTATCCTCTTCTCAGTCTTGTGTCTTCCAAGGACTTTATAGTCTCCTCTGATCTGGTCCTCAGATCCAAGGTCTGCAGCGTGTGTGGGAAACTCCGCTTGCCATGTGCATAAATTAGCAAGACACAAGGCATGGAAGGATCAAAACAACAGTCTTGGAGAGATATCTCCTCTATACATCGCTTTTCCAATCTGGAGTTGACAACCCAGACTAACACAAGCTTGCAGCTATTCTTGAATCACTTCAACAGTGTGAAAAAGCTCCCAGCACAAGGGGCTTCTTCCAATAACCTCAGTATTGCACACAGTGTTTCATAAACTTTTATTATATCACACACACTGCCATGGAGCCACCTGCATATAGACTGTGTCCCTGAAAATAGCAACAACCTGCTTTATGTGCAATAATAGCCATTACAAACTGTTATTACCACCAGTATAAAATGAAATGAAAGAACAGATTCAGCAATATCTGGATACAGTGCACCTGATGGTGAGAGACTTGGAGCAAGAACTTCTCCCTGATTCCAAAAAAGGTCCTTTGTTTCCAAAAGAAGCAAAGGACGGGTTAGAGAGCATGAAAACAGGACTAGAAATATGTGTGGGGCAGTCACACACGAGCTGCAGCACAGAGGGAAGAGGAATTGGGAGATTAGAAGTATATTAGTTATAAAAATTAAAGACAGCACACTCATGGCTTCTTACAAGCAGTTGAAAAGCACAGCAAGGCTAAACCTATTAGCCAAAGTCTGGCCAAGAGAGATAATGGTCTTCGGTAAAATCAAAATACATTGAAAACTTTTTCCATTTTTTGCCAAAGGGAGAAGGGCTGGAAAGGTTATAATTTGTCCCAGATTTTCATAGGACTGGGAGGAAAAACAATTTCATGGCTGGTTTCAAGTAAAGACAGTTGAAAGGACTTATTTAAACAAAAAGATTTCTGAAAAATAGAGTTTTATCTACTTCAGAATGCAGATGCTGCATTAGTGAGCTGGAGCTGCTTTGTTCTGCCATATGTCTAACAAGCATCCTCTTACACACATCTACACAATATGCATTTTGAATGAAGGAAAGTAGAATTTCCACTCACTGTAAAACAACATTGTATTTGATTCTGCAAAATATTTCAATCCTTCTATTTAGGGGCTCATAACCAACACCTACAAATTTAATCTGTTCACACTTCATGGATGTCTGGATGCTGTAATTATCCTTATTTTGTACTGCTCACGATGTCAAATATCACCTCAAAGAACTCAAAGAACAGTATAGTGCTATACTGGGCTTGTGCTCAATATGGGTGGAAGGAGACTCTGCTGGATTTTCCATTATTTATTAATCTGCCTTCCTCAAGTGGAGGCATCTGTTCTCTACCCCATGCCACCTTGGCTAATCCCTGAGCCCCATACCAAAGTGTCTTAACTTAAGGACACTTAAAAGTGTCTTTTAGCTTTAATTCAGCATCATTATGTAAAATGCAGTGCTGCTAAACACAGACAGGTTATTCTATCCAAGCATGCAAAAGATTAACGTGGTACAATGCTGTTTGTCCCACTGGCATTGCTATAAAATGTGTGCTGCTTTACAGTAGATAAACCTTTCTTCCAGATTTTGTAATTCCTAGGTGTAGACTGCAGTTTCTATTGTTAGTTTCAATTTCTTGTACAAGAAGATATTTTCATGTACAAATTGCTTACATATTGATTTTTTTTTCCCAGCAAATGCTTAGTCATAGAGCCATAGCATTTTTTAGTTTATTCACAGATATTCTTCTTTGCCCTGTGCACAGAAAATGGACTAGACCATCAAGAGGCAAGGACCCTACCACCCAAACAGATGGGATTCTCTCTGGAAAGAAAGAAGAATGAGTGGCTCTGAACTCATACAAAAGATATAACAATCATAGGTCACTGAATAAAATAACTCCATTCAGTGATCAAAAGGTCTAACTCTCCTCTGCCAGGGGAACATCAGGGATAGGGATTCACTTTGCAGTTGCTATAACTGATGTGAATTGACCACACTGACCTGGTTCTCCAGATCAGTGATGCTTCAGAGCTGATGTAATCTTAAAACCCAAAGACTAATTGTTCATTTCTTATGCCTGTGGACACGGAAAGCTTCCAATCATTACCACAGGAGAAATAAACTCAGAGAGATGTGTGCTGAACTGGTACAGCACCAGTCATTTGAAGTTCCATTCACTTTTCCCAGTTTTCCTGGAAATATGTATGAACAGACCAGTATTTGCCTAACCAAGGCCAGGTTTTGCCCAACCAAGAGGGAGCCCTTTATACAGAATCCTCATAAAATATTTAAAAAGCTGAAGAAATTAACCATTCCAGTAACACTCCTGTAGTGGTTGGTGACATTAAAGCAGGCTATGGTACCACCCTGTTTTTAAGAAAAAAGGAATGACAGTACACAAAACCAAATACAACTCTCATTTCACTGTGGAAAACTAACCACACCTGATTAATAGACAAATACTCCACAGGTAATATTAGTCTGTCTACTGCATTTGACATGGTTTGTAATCCTGACTCTGCTTAATTGGGAGTTTTACCCGTGATTTCAGAGGGATTTTTCCTACTGCCCTGCTTTTATGAAAACTTCCTGACCCCTGGTAAAGTGCACAAAGAGCCTAAAGCAAGGGAAGAGCTCCATTCAGAACATACTATCAAACTTCAAAACCAGCTTATTTTCAAAATTACAGCTACGGGAGAAATCTTTTTTTTTTTTTTCTCACAGAAGTCTACAGATATGTTGGGTTTTTTCTTACTAAATTATCAGCCAATCCCTCCCACAGTCACAGCTGATTTTCTTCCACACTCAAAAATTTTCAACAGAGCTTAATCAATTCAGCAAAAAAGAACTTGCATTAAAAATATATGGAATTCATGAGGATAAACTTTCTTTGTGGAACCTTATCAAATAGCAGGGGATTTTTTTGTGTGATCAGTGGCTGTTTCAATTATGTCACTGGGGCAGATTCAGCACTTTAGAACAACAGTAGAAATGTAGAGGAAATCCATGTATTTAACTTGGTCTCAGGGGATTTCACCTAGATTTACACTGCTGTTAATAAGATGAGAATTTTGCTCATTGTTTAGATTAGGTCATTTTGCAGTGTGATAATAGCACTATTCCAGAGCACTCACTCCCAAGAAATATCAAATAATAGATGCCACTACCCTCAGCTTTTTTAAATAAATTGAGCCTGCACATCATTACATAATAAAGGCAAAAAAAAAAAAAAAACCACAGCAGAAAGCAGCTATTTATTTAAAATTCTGTAAGTCCCATAAGGAAATACAGTTTTGACCCTAATGCCAGAGAAATTGTAAAGTGTTTTGACCATGGCAGCCATTCGCCTTTCAAAAACATTATTTTCCAGGCATGGTCTAAACAGGTTTTTAAAAGCAAAAAAATTATTGAATATTCAGCTGAGAAATGGTTATTGAAATTCAGGCAATACCAATATCTGAAATATTTCATCTGCCTTCCAATCTGTTTTTGATATTCAACTTCTAGCTTGCATTTAGACATGAAGAAAAAAAATCCTCTTTAATGACTAAGTAGAAAGAATTTGTAGAAGCCTTTCCAAACTTCTAATTATACAAATGGTCATGATTCCAAACTTCACGTAATAATTAAAGTAGGATGTTCCACCTCAGGAAAACCCATTTTTCATGCTGGACATCACCTTTGGTTGCACGGAGTGGAAGAACATTTCTGTTTTGTTACATATGCTTTCCATTTGGTATCTAAAAGTGATACTGCCATATGATATATAAACAAAACAGCAAGCTGGTGGAAAAAGTGCTTAGAAGAGTGACATATAAATCTTTGAGTTCTTCTCACAGCATGACAGGTACCACTTTTAACCAGTTTCTCCAAACCTCTACTTGTTCTCTCAGGTCATGGGATGGTCACATACCCGAGAACAGCTCTGAGAGCAACCTGCCAGCACAGGCATTCCCACTTCCCTTTATTTCCTTCTCACAGCCCAAGAACTGCATCCTCTGATTAATTCTTTCACCTCCCTGCACTGAGCAGGTGAGGCTCTGTAAGGGATTTGAAACTGTTGAGATGACCCCAAAGAGAAATCCTCCGTCAGCCCCACTCAGACACATAATGGAGTAAGTGTGAGCAGTCTCCCCAAAATCCTGGAAATACCTCATCATATGCTTCTCTTCACACTCACTTCTACAGGACAGCCAGAATCACACAATCAATTTTTCCCATTAGGCACATTTAACCAAAATAGAGGAGTCAAATGTAAGGGTCTCTCTCCTCCCACATCACCTGGCTGAGTTAGTGCCAAGGGATTAGCTGAATAGTTTAAAACATTTTAAGCAGTCCTTCATTTCATTGTTCCAAATTTGCCTTGCTTGGTAAGCCTTGATATAGAGGTGTGTACTGCTGCTCTACAACCAAAATACATCAAGCCTATATCTCAGGTGACCTGTGGGATGGAACAGAAAGAGTAAGATTGGTGCCAGGCCAAGGGGCACACCCTGAGCAGGATCTCCTCACACAGAATCCAGCTTCTCTTGGTGCCAGGTTTCCAAAGGAGCAAACTCTGAAATTTTCATTTGTGGAGTGAGTGAAGACTGAGGTAAATTCTAGTAATGGGTTCGCCATTAGGGTTTGTCTCACTGAACTGGGTTTTCCTCAAAACTAGGCAGGCCAAAGAGCATAAACACTTTCTCGTCTCCTCTGACCTAGATGTACACCTGACTTGTCAACTTTCTCCACATGATCTATTTTTTCAGGAGAAAAATATTTTTATATTTTTCCTATTATTTCCTATAATTTCCTATTTTTATAGGACATATAGAAAGTGAGTAAAATTTGAATGACATTGCATTCATTGCATGCATTCCTATTAACAAACACAATAACCAGGGATGAAAACGATTGGAGTATCACTTAAACTGGAGAATATTTAGAAGATGTGGCCTGGAAAATACAAAAAAATCCACAACAGCCGCAATAGAACAGCCACTGCAATCCCAAAATAAGCACAGCAGCAAGGTCTGCAAATTGCCTGCAATTTGCAAAAGGCAAACTTCCTTAGGTAAAAGTAGTTACTATTCAGCGTGGCTTGGGTTTCCAGTAAGTTGCTCTCTTGAGATCTGCTTTTATAATCATTCCCGTCTCAGAAAGAAATATAATATTTCCAACAAATCTGGATCAGCAAAATCACGTTGTCCACAAAGTTTGATTGGCTGGCTGGAATTCTTATATGCACTGTTTTCAATTCAATTGTGTCTTTTGGGCCTCCTCCACTTGCAGGGGAGATAAACAAGAAAAATTTTGATGTATACTAATTTATGTCCTTCTGAGCACCGTGAAGCAATAAACCCCAGGAGCCACAGAAGCTTTAACAAGGCCAAGACAAGTGATAAACCAAAGTTTTCAGTGGATTAGTGCAAATCCACGCCCCACCAAAACTGACATAAAATTTTTCATCTTGCCATAGTGATTATATATGTACAGCATAAATAATGTTCCCTATTAACCCTCTATAAGCAGTCCTTCATCCTGTCCCAGGAACTGCTGCACTGAGCCCAAAACAGAAGTCTCTCTAAGGCTGGGGTGTATTTCACAGCTATTTTAGTTTGTACTAGCTAGGAAACTACGAAGCTCTTTGGCTTTGTTCCTAGGAGCTAATGCAGAATATGAAGGAAAAATCATCCTCCCAAGATCAGACTGGGTGAATTCTTCTTATACTCTTGATGGCATAATAGAAAGTCACTAGCATACATGATGCATCTTTTCTTATCAGAGCTACTGAAATCTCAACTGAAATTTAGTTTATTCCTTTCCTTCTCTCCCTTGTGGTACATGGAAAGCTCAGATCAAATATTGTGAAAACACAGACACAAACGTGGAAACCCTAGCTAACAAAAATCTTCCTAAGGTGCCTTTTTTTTTTCTGCAATGTTGCCATTCTTTAATCATAAACCCCTCATAATTTCAAGAGTAGAAATGTTAACTCTAGGTATTCATGCAGTCTAGCAACAGGTGAAATAAACTATTAAACTCCTCTTAAGAGGGACTGAGAAGGATCAGACCTCAACAAAGTCAGATGTGTCCAGTTTGAGACTGGGAGACATTTAACATCTCAGAATCACATGATGAAATTCTAAAGGACTTCAGCTAGGCCCAAGTAGAAACAGGAATAAAAATCATCTTTTTTCCTCAGGATCCTCCAGTATGCTCTTCCTAAAGTTTCCCAGAAAAGCAAACCATCACACAATGCTTGAAAAGATTCAACCTACAGCTGTATCCAAGACAGTTCCATGATAGAAGGGCAAGGATGCTGAAAAGAGCACATCATATGGAACATCAGGTCTGGGCTGGAGTTCCCCCTTGAGCAAGCTCACTGCTGTCTTTTGATATCCTTTGCTTTTCAGTCTTAATTCAAAACAAAAAAATCCACAACAACAATCACCACCCCTAGAACAGCACTTCTGTCTGATCTTTACTTTTTTGGGTCTTTTAAGGAGAGCAGCAAAAGTTATGACCAGATTATATAAATTAACTATACCACATTTTGACTCTGTATATTTGGTGATGTTTTATTTTAATAACAGCAAGGCTTTCACTAGACTCCCTTCTCTGAGACTCAGGAAGATCTGTCAATCTAGAAGTCTGGAGAACTGATAAATAATGCTTTATTTTAAAGGTGGAGAAGATCTGCTGGGCTGTTCACTGCTACCAGTATCCCCACTCTGTGTGTTGGCATGTTCTCTCCTTAGTGGTTTCCATAAATGGTACAAAAGTCCAAATTCTGTCATTTCCTTGGGCATTTGCTCTTTAACAAGAGACCAGCCCAGTATTCATGTCTGTACAACAGCCTTTTCCAAACTGATTGGGATTAAAACCAACATGCCACCAAAAAAAAAAAAAAAAGTTAAGAGTTTCTATATAAATTGACCTATTAAATGTAGCCAAAACAATTGTAAACATTTTACCAGGTTTTAAAATTAGATTCCCAAGCAGGAATAAGAATAATTTTTAAGGAAGTTTGAGAGACTCTACATAAAGAGTATCAAATCTGAAAGCTTTTCTTACCTACTCTCAGCACAATGGTACAGCCCCTATTTCACAGCATCAGAAGCAAGTAATCTCAGTTACCAGGGATGGAGGGAGTTTGTGGGTTTGGCACACAGCCGACCAGGATACGAACTGCAACCCAACAAGGGGAAAATAACAGTGCCTTTCTCCTCACAGAACCCTTCAGCTCCTGGAGCTGGACCTCACAGGCCCAGAGACTCCCAGCACCACCACAGAGGCATTTTGGAGTTAAGAGGATACTGAAACAAACAAATATGTGAAAACAGTGTGTCCATGCAAGCTCAGCTCTTGTCACAGGGATGTCATCCCAGATCCCAACACATATCACTGCTGCAGCTGGCACTTGGAGAGGCTGCTCGTTGTTGATACCATAGATCACAGGTAACTCTGTATTTAATTGTACATGGGAAAAAAAAAAACAACTAAAAAAATCCTTTTTTTTTTCCTAGATAATAACAAAAATGCTGAACAAAGAGCAATTGAAATGCATTTCAATCAGCAAAATAGCATTAGGGGAAAAAAAACAAGGAAAAAACCATAACCACATACTACAGTAGAGAACTGGAGGGCACAGCTGACCTCAAGCACTCATACCCTTCTATGTTCCCAGCTAGAGAAATTATAAACCATTCAAATGCCCAGACAATGAACTCCATAGGCAGACTTCAAACTCTGGGCTTTCCTTCACCATCACAAGGCCTCCAGACCCCAGATCAAGAAGTAACAGGTTCAGATGTGAGAAGCCACAGGCTGTAACCACAGAGGACCAGCTGCTGCAACAATCACATTCATAACAACTCTAATCCTAAAATGCAGTATTAGGTAAGTGAACAAAAATAATTCTGTCCTTATATTCACTACAAAAAGCATATACTAAAAATAAATTCTACCTCCCAAAATAATGAGAGATGAGGTCTAAGGGGTTCAGATTTATTTCTTACTTGTGCTGTTTTACACTTACATCTCATATCTGCACTGCACAGCAATCTTTCTAGGCAAAACCCAAAGAGACTCAAAGAATTGACACTGCATGTTAATCAAACCAAGGATATGGATCAGTGCTGACAGGATGCAGAAATCCTTTACTCAGTGATACATCTCTTTCCTCTCGCCCTCTCAAATTTTAGCAGTATCAGGTCAACACAAATTCTCGAGGTAAGACTTGAAAGAGGAACTGAATAACACAACTTTCATCAGAGCAGTTTCCCTTCCCAAGTACACTGCACCAGAACCCAACCTCCAACTACCACATCAGCCAGATGACAGCTTCTCTGAAAGGCATCACTCAAAATTCAATGATTCCACAGATCTATGGAATTAGGGAATGCAACTTTTCGAATGTCAGTTTCTCTTTTCCGTCCATAAAATTATGCACAAATGTGATGTAATAGGAAAGCCTGACTTTATAACATTCATTTCAGATTCTGTTACATAGCTTTATGTGAACAGCCATACACAAAATTACTTACTGTAAATCCAAATCCTTATTTACAATGATATTTTTTTTAATGGACATGGGAAAAGAAAAATCTGGAGTTCTTTGATTTTATGACTTGTCAATGGGCAGGATATTATTTTGAAAACATAAAATTTAAAAATTCCTCAGAGCTTAGATTCTACTCCTGTTGATTTGTGTTTACATTGTAGGATTGTATTAGGATATATTTTTTTGGTTAGTGACAGATATACTTCTCTATATCTGCAGAGATGCCACACTGCAAAAAGAAGGGAGGAAATGCAACCTCCTGCTCCATCTTGCCTATGTATTCAAATACCCAGGAGAGTCTAAAATCATTTCATACCAAAAAATGTAGAGGCCAAGTACTGCAATTGAACTACAGAAGCTGACAAAGCCAGAAGGATGTGCTGACTCTCCCTTACAATATCAGTCATACAGCTACACAGACTTCTTAAGCAGAACTGTCCTGCAAGAAACAGCCTGTCAATTAAATTACACAGTCACACCATTGAAGGTTTTGGGGATTACCCCCAAACCAGCACAGCTTTGAACTAAAATCTTGGCTTTGTGTAAACTACATGGTGACAGCACTACCAGAGTCATGCATACAGGTCTTTGGTGCTTCTTTTTTATTCCAATAGGATGGAAATTGGAAGAACAACAGAAAAATAGCCAAGACATCATGTTTACCCACTAACCAACTTGCATTACTGCAAGTGACCCACTGGAATCAAATACCTCATCAAAACCTGCCCACAGAGAAAAAATGCAAGACAAGAAAAACAAGAGGACAGTTTCTTAGGTAAGTCTCTTTTATGTTTACTTTTTATTAGACACTATTGTTCACATGGCTAGAGATGCTATGCTATCCATTCTTAATTTAATTTCCATGGCAGAAATCATCCCATCAGTTTTAACAAAAGTTTGGGGACAATAACATTGAAAGTCAAAATGGAACCACTTCAAACTGGGAGCACTTTTGGCCATTAGCTACCAGCAAACAAACACCTTTCCTGATGTCCCCCTTATTAATAAGCTGTTCTTTAGTCAGAGGACTTTGGGATTGCTCAGAGTTACTAAAGTTAAATAGCAGTACAATTGTTAATAGATGTATTGACTTCTTTTTTCCATAAAACACACAAAACTAAAGCATAAAGATCCCAGAGAATGATAAAAGAGAGTGCTTCAATAAAGACAGCTTTTTTCCTTATGAAGGATTGAAACAGAAACCTCAACCTTCAAAATAATTGAGCTGCAATGTATACACTCAATTTTCATCTTTGTTTGGGTTCCTTTGACTCTGAGCCACCCCACTGCAAGATCCTTTTGTTTTTTAAAACTTTCAGTAATAAAAGAACGATCCATCATCTGTCAGGAGAGCCAGGTTCTAATCCCCATTCACGTATTACAGGCATTTTCTGGAACACCTGCACTGACAATCTCAGGAAAAATTCTTGGGCAAAGACACAACACTCTGGGGGAGGCACAGGCCAAACCATGCAGAGAGCAGCACTGGCAAAGCCACAGGAATTTCTGTGTGTGTGTGTGTTGTGCACATGTGTGTGTGTGTGTGTGTGCTTGAGGACTCCAGACAAATTTGTTCAGGGATCAATATGGTTTGTGGATACAGCCTTTTTGCCACACTACCCTGCTGTTTTCCTGGCTTTGGGGAACAGATGATAATTGGATACACTGCCCTTGAGTAGGAAGCACATAATATGAGAAAGCTGCTGTTAATTCAACACACAGGTCTTTGCCTGAGCTGGGGGACCACTGGTTATGAGCCTCACTGCAGATAACCAGAGGTTCCAATTAGGCACCAGCCTCGAGGATTTTATCAGCTAACACTCACAGGAACAGCACTAAAACCTTCTGAAAGCTTATACAAAATCCAGACTTGGAAAAATATCCATTTGTTTTTCTTTCGTTTTTTATGTTTGTGTGAACCTTTGCTTTTTCATTAAGAAATTGAGGGACAAATTTTACCTATGGCCAAGGATATGAGAGGCTTTGACTCTGCTCAAATCAAAGCCAAAATTTCCATCAACATCATCTTTGTTAAGAGAAGATATTTGAATGTCTCAGGACAGCTACCAACACACCTCAACATACCAGCAAATCTGCTTAAGTAGTTTCAAATTCTAGAAAAAAAAACAAAAACCCATAGGCAAATTCCTCATTAAAAAATCTGAATGAGAAAACATTAAGTAAGACCCTCCACATCATGAAACACTGGAGAAGGAGTGCCAAAATTTCTTCTCCTCATACATATATCAGGAGAAAAAAATATTACTCAACTTCAGGAAAACAAGAAAACTGATCACTTTGATTCTTTAGCTGTAATATAAATACTACAAATACATTATCTAAATCTAGGCACAGTGTTGGGCTCCAGCTCTTTTGGGAGCCAATTACAGAAACTGAGTCTTCTAAAGGAATGGATATTTGCTCTCTCCCTATTTCTCAGTTAACTCCAGAGTTGCTATTCCCTATAAAAGTATGAGTGTAAGTTGAGCTGACATATTCTATTGCTCTTATAAGTGTTTCTGGTTGCTGTTTAGCACTTCAGAAAGTGAAGAAACATCCAGACACCAAGAGAGAAAGTGAAAATAAATGAGCAAAAGTTTTAACAACTAAAGAAAATAGGAACCAAGATTGAAGGCAAGGATTTGCTTTTTGCCATTTGCAGAGTGACACCATATTCCAACACATGAAAAGTCATCACTCAACCAGCTGATCTCCTGCCTGATGTTGAGAAACACAGCTGTTCTGCATCACCAACTTTCCAAAAAGATGACTCTGCCATGACATTTTTCATATGCCAGGGGTGTTTTTGTTGGTATTTTAAAATCAAGAGCGCTTTTTCCTGGACTATTCTTTTTTATAATTGAAAAAAGTTTTTGACTGAGGACATTTTGTGTTTGTGTGAACATGTGCTGCCACTTAAAAGTCTGCACTGCAAGCTATTTTTTTTTTTACCAGTCCAGGTGGGGCTTTTGGGTCCATCAGAGAGGTGCACCACATTGCCATCTCTGCCTTGCACAGTATTCCCTGCAGAAGGATAAAAAACCCATGTGCTCCACAGTTCAGAGAAGCTAAATGTTTTAACAGTAAATCAGGTAGCAGCTTGCAGCTTTCAAGGATCCAGCAACCACCCATAGGATTCCCCAAGTTATCCTCAGAGCAAAGAGAAATAGGGCTTCCAATACTAAATGCAATTGGACTTTGGAAGAAGCAGGTGATCCTGGTTTGCATGAAGACTGGAGTGAAGCTCTGGTTCTGCAGAAGACAACTGGACTTCACCAGATGAATTATGGAAAATCCATTCTAAAAAAATTCTCTGAATGAACAGTGCTGCTGGAAAATGTTACTAGAGCCTTTCATTTTTCAGCCACAAGGGAAAAAAAAAAAACAACCAAACAAAAAAGCCCCAGAAATGTAAGACTTAGAGCAGATGCAAGAGAGAAAATCAGAGACACAATTTCCTACACTGCAGTAAACGTAACTTCTGCTTAGAGATTAGGATCTCTTTATCAAAGTGTTTCAGAGTAAAATTTCCAGATTCATTTTCTCATATATAAGAGAAATAGAAAATCAAAAAAGTTTGATGTATAAATAAATGTGATTTTTCTAGGACCCACTTATCAATGTGAATTAGGGTTCAAAATTCTCCTGTGTTTAGAAAGAGAGCTAAAGCAGGTACAGAAATTGGTTTTGATGATTTGTTATTGTCTACATTAGAACAATAACCAGACTGTGTCATTACTCAGTAGAGACAAACTGATTAAAAGAAGGAGTGACTGTACCATTAAAACCAGATGAATTCATCAGCTATTTTGGCACTGTACCCCCAGGGCTGCATGCTCTATCTTGCATCCTTTTTGTTGTAATTTACTTCCTCAATTTCAATATCATTATGTGGAAAGTCAAGAGATGCCATTGTATGTTGGTTTACATCTTCTTTTATTTAGCTGGCAAGCCCTGCTCAATCTTTCGAGAAAAGCTAGTATTTTTAGTCATAAGTTTGTTTTACTGGTGGGAGGTGGAACAAGTAAACAAGACAATTTGTCCTCTGCTTTAGTACCTCTAATGAGAATTAATTCTTGAAATAAAGTCATTCCATTGGCATTGCTGTGCTAGCAGTCTAGGAAAGAAAACAAGGATGAGGGAGAACATCTTACATACTCTTTGACCATCCCTGCCACACAACTGGTGAGTGCAGTCTTAAGTAAACCGAGAACATACCCAGACTCCACATCACCGATTTCTCATCCAGTGGGAAACCCAGCTTGCATGACCAGGAACATCTGCTGCCACTCAGCCCCCAGGATGATAAAACTTACATAAATGCTGTCAACAATTCTGTTTATCTTCCATTGCTCAGGTACTGACTATTGCTAAATAATTATGACTGGATTTGCACAAAGGGCAGGAATGTAACCCTCTTGCTGATATAGATTCCAGCACATCCTCCCCTCTATGACAACTGATTCCTTGAGTAAAAATGCATTTTATTCACATTAAGACATAAGACAGAAATCATCCCTCCCTGGCTGCTGCTTCCACAGTTGCACTGAGACTGGATTCTCAGGAGCTGGAATGTTGCTTTGGAGAGTTAAAGGCTGCACAGGCACTTTCAGCATTTCAGCCTGTGTTACTTAATGCTTTCACACCGCATTAGAGGCCAGCAGAAGAACACAGTGTTCAGCCCTTAGCACAGCCAAGTTTAAAACTCATCAAATCTGGTTTGAACTAAATACTTTCATAACTAGGATGTAACCCTTCTTTGCAATTGGCTGCAGGACTGAGTTCATCTTTTCAATGCTACAAGAAGACTTTTTGCAATATAGTTAATTTTGCACCTAGACTCTTGCTATTATTACTGTTATTATTATTATTATTCTACTTTAAACATGAATCTTCTGTGAGAGAGAAGGGATCTGCCCCATTTTAGTCTGGGCTCTCTGAGGGACACCACAGGCATTTCACATGGCCTGTGTCTTCCCCCAAAGTAGTTCTATACACAAATGGCCCCACACACATGATTAAACAAGACACAGGAGCATACAGATTTTGCAGCTAATGGTGAATAGCATAAGCCAAATAGAGGGCACTCTGTTGTTCCCTCAGAACTCTTCCTGGGTGTATTGTCTAAAAAGGAAAAAAAAAAATTGGTTTATGTACATGACTTTAGCTAGAAAGCCAAAGTCACAGCATCATCGTAGTGTTTCGTTCTCCCCTCTGGAAGAAAATACAATTCCTTGCTTGTATTTCTACAGCTGCCCTTTCTACATAGATGCTCTACCTCCATCTTCCACCTAACAACACCTCCTTTAGGAGTTCTAAGAGCTTAAAAACACTTCATTGAACCTCCCAGCACCTTTTTGCTTTGTTGATGTGTAGATTCACATCACAAAATTATTTCATTTCGAAAAGACCTCCAAAATCATCAAGTCCAACCTCCGATCGCCATCTTGTGAACTAAACCATGGCACTGAGTGCACATCCACCCATTTCCTGGACACCTCCAGGGATGGGCACTCCACCACTTGCCTGGGAAGTTCATTCCAATGCTTAATGACCCTTTCCATTAAGAAATTCTTCCTGATGTCCAACCTGAACCTCCTTTGACACAAGCTGAGGCCATATCCTCTCGGCCTGTCACTAGCTGCCTGGGAGAACTCTGATAAAGAGTTTGAGTAGTGCACTCATCCATCCCCCTGGCATCTTGCTGAATGTCATCCTGCCACTGCAAGTCCTGCTCTACAATAAAGAGAAACTGCAACAATAGGAGATTCTGCTTGTGACCTTTTCAGCACACGACAGAGAGCAGATGGTCCAAAAACAAGCAGAAAGACATTCTGGATCAGTTTCCATTCTTTTTCTTTGCCTCCACTTTTTAAGATATTTGTAGTGAGTTACATGGCTGGCTTTTCCTTCTATTCAGCTCCCAGGGATTGATGACAAGCAAGGAACACCCTGCATCTCAGAGCACCAGAGCCTGCCCTGCCATTTATTTCCCCTTCCCTGCTGCTCTCAGCTGTTTTCCCTTCTAGGCTCCAGTCTCTGGTTTCAACTTCCATGGCATGCTTTCTTTTTTAACAGAGCAGTAATTGTACATTTTGAGCATTAGAAACACCAGCCCACTACCAATATAAAACAAATCTGAGAGTGAAAATGGCTCCAAGGTGGCCAAACCAAACATAGCAGCCTGGTAAGACCCATCCTAGTTTTTTCTAGAAAGAGGCAATGGATGAGTTTCCAGTGAGGTAGTATTTCTATCAGAAATTTGCCAAAACTTTCTGGAACTTATTTCAACAAAAAACTTTAGTTGGGATGGAATAAATTAGATGCCCAGCATGGAGTGGCTTCCATAGTGCGGAGTGCTTTGGCAGGAAAGAGGAGCAATCTAGGAAACCCTCAGCTCAGTATTCCAAGCATGCTCCTGAGATGGTACGTGTCATCTCCACATTCTCCAGTACAAAAAGAGCTTCTTTGGAGCAAGGCTCTCCTTCAGGCTAGTGCCCCAGCCAGAGAGCTGACTAACTACTCAGGAAAGTCTTACTCTTCCCTCAGAACTAACAAAAAATGATTTTTAAATAAATCTTGGTTTCACACTGATGTGGATGTCTTCATGATGGGAAAATAAAATATCTGTTTGTCTAGATCACTGTTTCTGTGCCTTCCCTCTTTTACTGACAGCTGAAGGTGTCAGTGAATTTGAGTAATGTGAAGGCATCAGGCCCAATTTGACTTTTCATGAAGTGTGAATGGCCAGGCCAACATCAGCATGTAAGTGAGCTTTATCACAGTTTGCTTTATCCTTTCCTCCCCTGTGAGGTGGCACTGATCTATGCAATTCTCATGCAGCAGGGAGCCCGGCTGTTGTGCAGACAGTGAGACATTCCAGCTGGTACATCCTGTGGCTGAGTGTCCTCTCCACTGTCTGCTTTAAATCCTGCCACTGAACACCGCTTCTGGTGTCAGTTTAATGCATTGATCTTCTTTGAAAACAAAAACTAATCAAGCCCCAAATCTCTGAAAGACTAAGAACTAGGACAGACTCCTCTGGACTTCAGAGACCTTAAAGCCCAAGGAGTTAGAGAGCCGAGAAGAACTCAGCTTGTGCTAAGACTCATTGAAAATCTATCCAACCTTAGAAAAGCTGTCAAGAGAAATTATGAAGATTAAACCAGTATGTACATCTTAAAAAAGAATGTAACACTCATTCAGAATCATGAAACAAAAAGATACAGATCCATCTCAGAATGTATCAGTATATCTCTGTCCTATTGGAAACTCCTGGAAGCAACATTCTGGACTACAAAGTCCTGAGACCTAAACAGCTCCAGCTGTTATTCTGTTAAATCCTATTTCAAACAGCAATATCTTCAATAGCTGGACACTCAGGTTATTCCATTAAATCAATTCCAAGTAAGTGAACAGTAAGAGCCATAGCTGAAATAAAAATCTTTGGAGATTTTAGCCCTGAAATTACAGATGTTTTAGAGAGCAATCTGCATTGATTCAGAAAGGTCTTTGTCATTGTCATTGAATATACTCAAGACTCCAACAGGATGCCTTGCAGAGTAAAATAAATGGAATATATAATAGAACATGTTACAGAACACAGTGTCGAGTGAAATTCTTCCATCTTTGTAGATGCTTTCTACAATTTTTCTTTTTTTAAGCCTCTCCTGGGATTTCTTATCTTTTAATCTACAAATTCCTATCCTTACATTTTTATGTTTTCTGTTTGACACTTCCTCCTTGTTACAGAAAGCATAAAGCACATGAATTTCACCCATCTCAGCCACTGCACAGATTCTTGAATTACTGCTGCAATCACTGAAAAGAAAAAAATCCAAGCAAAAAACCCTAAACACCCCAAAAAAGAGAAAACTGAAACTAAACAAAACAACAAAAAACCCACACACAGGGGAAAAAAAAACCCACACTGATTCTCTATGACTCTTTTGCAAAATTTAATGATATCATCAGTCCATAATAGTATGAAATCAAATGCAAAATTAAATCTTTCTTGTTAACTTGAAGCAGAATTAGCTCCTACATAATCAGAGAACTTCACAGGATCATTTTGAACATGCACATGGACTAAATTCCTATTTTATTTACTAACAAACATGGCACACATGAAATAAAGACCTCACTGTCATACAGTATCTCACTCTATTAACACATAGAACTGTATTATAAGAGCAGAATTGTTTTATTTATTTGTATATATATGTGTATGAATATATACAACTTTTTAGAACTCAGGGGAATTTGCAGAACGAAGTTAATCACTTAAGATCTGTAAAATTACTTTGTTTTTACTTTTAGACAAGATAATGCAAATATTATTGTTTCAACTCGTGACAAAAATCAGTTCTCTGCCTTTCTTCTACAAGGTTGCCTGGAATAAGGAGTGTTGTCTAAAACAAGTTCAATTCAAGGAGACAAACAGGCAAATCAACTTTTAAAAAACAAAGGTAAGTGATTGCTGGATTGATCACTGACCAGTCGATACACAGCGTGCACCACGTGACTATTTCGAAAAACTATTTCAAAATTTCATTTTAACACGTACTCCACTAGTAATGAAAAATGTGCTGTCACTGATAAGTGGCCTTACCAGAAGACTTTGTGGTGAGAAGGCTTTGAAAGAAGGAAATGGAAAGGGTACGGCCTTTCATTACATTAGGTAAATCTATTTGACCACAGAGAGGTTGAGACTCAGCTCCTGAGGTTACAAGCTAAACAGGCCATCAACTTAATTAATGCATGACTTTTCAACCGAGGGCGCATTTTCGCTGCACCCAACGATCAATGTAATTCTTTACAGGGTTCTCCCCCCTGCCACCGGCGCCGCTCTTGGCAGCGCGCCCCGGCTGCCGGAGCACCTTGGGCAGCGGGCGGTTCTCAGGCTGCCGCCCGCCAGCTGTGGCCAGCTGTGGCCAGCTGTGCGCCGGGGAAAGGCGGCCCGAGCCCCGGCTGCCAGCGACGTGCCAGATGATTCCCCTTCCCCTCAGAAACCCGCTGCAAACAACTGGCATGCCGCTGCCTCCAACTTCCTCCACTCCCCGGCCCGAGAGGAAGAGGCGGCCAAGTCTGCGTGTTTCCCACAGGCTCCAGTAAGCGCATCCTGTGCGCTACTGACAAGCGCGGCATCCTGTTCCTCAGTGCTGCCCGAAATCCCATTCTCCTGCCTGTGCACAAACCAGGGATTTTGGATTCCCGGTGTTGTCGAGGGGCTCTTGAAGCTGGGAGCTGTTACTCATGCAAAAGTTTTTGTCCTGAAACTTGAAACCAGGTGAAACCTCCTCGTTGCCTCCTTACCTCCCTTCCCCCAGGCAGCCTTGCAGAAGCCTTTGCCAAGTTTCGGGAGCATTTGAGCACACCTGGGTTGAGCCTCAAAAGCTGAGGAAGGATGTGAAGACATTGATGGAAATCATGCAAAGCAACACCAAACCCCCCCAAGAGATTTCACGCAGCCTCTGATGTGTTCCTAGGCTACTAAAGCAAATATAAGTGATATAACTTCCCAGGTTGTACAAATGTTGCTCTCAAAACTGCATTTTGGGCCACTTTTGCTGCTGGCTAGAAACGCATCCAAAACACACCTGTATTCCTCTATTTGCAAATTGTGTCATTAAACTGTAATTTGTTGTATTAAGCACAAGATCAGGTCGTAATATCTTGTGCCTCACTTTTTCTGGAAACCCCTGCACTTGAGGCCCACAGCAGAGTCCATGTGCCCTGGGCCTAATCCTTTATTTTTCTGTCTGATTCCATCCCAGAATACTGACTGCATCCTCTAACTCTTGCCTGAAACCTATAGATCCTGCTTAACCTATTTTTTCTTTTACCTTTTTTTAATTATTCTTCTTTTGTTTTGTAGGCATTAAATGATAAGAGGTACAAACCCAAGTTAAAAAGGGAATTATCTAAACAGAAATTATACCCTCAATCATAACCATGGCCAAGGTGTGGGTGGTCAGCTCTTTTCTCGCTCTTTCAGAACAAACCACATGTCCTGAGAAGGGCAAAGGAGCTACACAAGTCTAAATAAGAGAGGAAACTCTGTGTAGTGAACAGAATTTCCTCAGGTTATTAGTCATTTATTAAATAATTAGCATTACATATATGCTATTTCTATAACATTGAACACAAGCACAGGGATTAATTCTTGTCTGTCTTTATTACAGGATATTTAACCAGAAAAGAAAAAAGTATAAGAAATTTGAAAACTTGTTTTTCAGCACTAAAAATCCCACCTGCCTAGCTCATTGCCAGCTGAGCTACAGCAATCCAAGTCAAGCAGATTCCTCCTCTAAGAATAAAGCTGGGATTTTTCACAGTCCACTTTCTTCTTTTTTGTTGTTTTCTTTTTTTTACACCAGTAATTGATTTTACAGAAGGAAAGAGCTGACCATCATCAATCACCACTTCACACTTTGGGCAGGGAGAGCAGTTCAGACCCATCACTTCCTTTACCTTTGTCTGTTTGTGCCCTTCCTTCAACATCACACATCTTCACTCACCCTCCTGACAGCATCAGCGCTTGTCTTTCTCTCTCTTCTCCCTCAGAATCGGTGCCTACATGTTCTGTGACACCAAGGGGGGGACACTTTTTTCACTCCAGAGTCCCATAGTGCCACAGCACAGAGGTTCAGCCAACCAAAGAAGCCACTATGGGGCAGATCCCCAGGGAAAGTCCCACAGAGAAAACGTGGAATTTTAATCCACCTCTGACTCATATCCATACTGTAACTCCAAGTCCCTCAGTCTCCTTGCACTGCTAAATCTGCTTTAGCTTGCTGTCTCTGAAAAAACAGGGATGGGACACACTTGTGCTCAAAAAGTGATGCTCACTTAGACAACAGCACAGCTGATGATAACAGACCCAGAGCCGCAGAGACCTGCTGTGAATTGTAGTTTTTGAGGGTTTCCTGGCATAATCTCAACTCCATTACAAGCACATGTGTGCATCTCTTCCTGTGTCACTAAAAGCGGCTTGGTCTGGGAAAGCCAGGTTGTAAATGCCATCCCACTGGGAGCCAGAGCTCACTTGCTTGCTTTCCAACACAATAAGAATGGGTCAGACAAAGCATCCTGATTTACTCAGGTGGAAGGACTTTTTCAGAGAGGAATGGAAAAGAGTGGGTGCGGTGGCTTATGCTAATTATCATCTATTTATTTTGGGAGATAAGCTACTTATACATGGTATGTTTGGTTTGGATTAACTTGGGCAGACACAGAATGACTGTCCACAATTTGACCTTGACATGAGTAACTGGCCTTTGGCAGAGAGGGGGGACATTGACAGATACTGCCTGAAGAAAGGGATCAGTCACAACCCAAGTGCTGCACAAGTTGCTCTGGGCAACAGCTCAGGGCTGGGAAACACTGGCTGGAAATGGCAAAGCGAGGAGGGGGAAAAAATATGAACTGTGGTCAGAAAAATCGGAAAGCAGAGGAGGGAGGTTGACCAGGGGTAGACACCTCCTGTTAATATCATTTGTTTTGGAATGACAATGTTTGTACCGAGCTGAACTCGAGGACAGGAAAAGGCAGACAATAGCACAAAGCTGCTGCATTGTTCGCCCCATGTGCTCTTTTCTTTCCCCTTGGCTTACCCAGCTGATCATTATGTAACCAATCAACTGGGCTAATTTTCAACCTGTCCAGGATATTCTCAATTATGTATTCTTCATAGAATGTCATGGTTTATTTTTAAAAGGCCTGGAATATTTCCTGTGATTAATGTCTGGATTAGTCGTTGTTTTACAGGGTATATAGACTTGGGTAACAAATCTTAATCCTGACTGAAAGGGCAGTTCAACACGAGCAAGCTTTTAATTTAAGTATCTTAACAAAGGGATTATATATTCTTCCCCTTCCTTACAAGTCTTCAGAGGAAAAATACAGCAATGGCAGATGAAGTGGGGCATGAAGCACATTGTTTTCTGTTCTGGGAAGGTTTGCTTAAAACCAAGCAGATTTCAAAATGACAAAACAATTTTTCCTGGCAAGTTTGGTATCAGGCTTTGTTTTGCTAAACCTGATTATGTACTTTGGCTGCTCAGCACAGGCATATGTTCCAAACCAATTTAGTCTCTGCTCAGAATGAGTCTCCTTATTTGTCCAACAGCTTCGGAAATAATTTTTTCATGCTGACATTGAGTGACTGTTTAGCACACACTGCAAAGGTATTCCAGGGACAACAGACCTCTGCAGCAACTGAAGGTCCAATTCAAGACTTTTATTGTTTTTCTTTCTTTTTTTGTTTTTTTTTTGTTTTACTCTTCTGTTCAAGCTGCATTAATAAAGCTCATCTCTTTGTTTTTAAACCTGCTGGCCACATTGCACACGTTCCAAGGGAAGAAACGTCAATCAGAGGTTGCAAAATACCACAAAGGTGGACAAAAGGGTTAAAATTATTTGAAAAAAAAATACAACCCTCATTTCCATGAATTAGTACAACATAAAAGTCTTCATATGTGCAAAACTCACAATTTAAGGCAGGAAAGACGCCCAGATCCACATAAACTCTTCCACATCCTCTTATAAGAATTTGATTGTTCTGTTTAGACACTTTTAGTGGTCTATCCAGTTTCTAATCCTGAATGGGAATATTTCTAATGTTGACTTCACACATGCTGGACTGGTGGGGAAGAATGATGCATAGGTCTCAATAGCCAGAACCTCCTCTTCATATTTAGCAGAAACCTTTCTCAGACTCAGGACATTCTCATGTTGGCAAAACTACCAAAATCTTGACAAACAGCACTGTATCTTTTACAAACACCCCTCCACTAGCACTAAATACTCCCCCTCACTGGCATTCATACAATTCCCTTACAGTAAACATTTAGTGGACATCCTCTTCCATTCCTCCTGAGAGGAATCTGCAAGAACACAACACAATTGTACCTGACATGAGCGCAATGCATCTAAACATGGGGGAAATGAAAAACAAACAAGAAAAAATAATAGCCACCAAAACTATAGCCTGGTTTGGACTAGAGGTCCAAACTGGTAAGGAAACCAGTTTCTCAGGGGGCAGTGAACTGGTGCTAGAGGAGCTGGGTCTCCCCATGATGAGGAAATTACGGGTTGCCAAACTGCTCAGCTCACCACCTCTGCTGTGCTCCCCAGCCACAGAGAACACATTTATTAGCCTAGGAAAAGCAAGGCTGGGCACATTTCTAGACTCCAAAGGCTCAGCTCAGCTAACAACCCCTTCCCTGGCAATTTCATTGTCACAGCAGTCACCATCAGGCCTTATCAATGGGTTGGACAGGCCACCCAAGATAACCCATAATAGGTAGGCAGAAGCAGTGCATACCAATGCTTTTAGCTATGCACAGTGACAGCGAGCAAATAAACTCTATTGAACATTTTGGCCAGTGCTAATATGACTCGGCTAATGTGAGAGATTAACCTCTCTCTGCACCGAATCACCCTTCCTTGTAAATGAAAATAAGTACACCAACCTGCATGCCTCAAGGAAAAACTTTAGCCAATGATTGTTGACAGATTGGCACTAGAAAGTAGCACACTTTGCTTTTCCTGACTTGGTGGGAATGATAGATATTTTGGAGGTTCTGATTGTTTTTCACCCTCATGGAGCAGAGAGGACAGGCAGCCCCAGCACAAATAAAATTGCTCCCTTTGCTTTCAGACACCTTAGATCTGTTTCTAAATGGGAAGTTAGGTTTCTAATTTCTTTGATTTCCATGACAAGTGGACTGAAAGTTCTCTTAAAAGTGAAATGAACACAAATCTTTCCCAGGATACTGGGAAGTCCCCCCACAACAGAAGGGTGGGGAGTCAGACATCTGCTATGAAGAGCAATAAGAAGAAAACTTCCCTCCTTAACTTGTACCAAACTATCTGTTGCTGAAGGATGAAGACAGTGCAAAAGAGGTCCTACTATCCTTAGCTCTACAAACTGGTCTCTTAAAGAGCAACCTCCAGAGACTTACAGCAAAGCTGTGCAGTTTTACATGGGTCTTTTGCAACAGGAAAATCACTCTCAGCCTATTTTCATGAAAGCCATTTACTAAACTGTGTCACATTTACATTCCTCTCTTCTCTCCAGAGCCACAGAGGGCAGAGTAAAGAGATCAGAATAAAAGGTGTCTAAAATAACAATCTTCAGCAGCAGTGCCTACACATGTCTTTGTAGGAGATTACAGGTTTGATTAATATTTGAGGCCTCCCCTCATTAACCACGGTGCCTTCTGCCTCCAGGTACTGAGCTGAAGGGAGCAGGCCAGTCACACTGACACACAGTTTCTCAAATGTGACAGTTTTCTGCTGCTCATGTGTGAACTCATTCCAGGATCTTGTAACGCAATCAGGCTGAAATAAACTCCTTCCATCCGAAGTAATGGATTGTGTTTCTGCAGGCTTAGGAAGGAGAGACCTGGAACAGATAATCTGCTGTTGCTATCACAGCAATCCCACCCTGGGCACCCTCAGGGGATATGACAGGGCTTCACTCTCCATCAACTCCTGGTTTACAAAGGCTGGGTGGTCAGCCACAGCACCTGCTGCACAATGCTCAGCATTTCCTCTGCTCCAGGGAAGTTCATCCCCAGGCTGTGTCTTCTTCTCCCAAAAGACAGCACTTGGCCAGGCCAAGTCCAAACTGATGTCTTGAGGGCAGCTATCTAAGGACAGAGGACTGACAAACTCTTAACTTTTCATTACATCAATAGCTCCTTGACATCTTCCAGGATGAGTTGGAAATTGCAGTGAACTACAGATAACTCATGTTTTTCAGTGCTTGCTTCTTAACACCTTGTGTTACATCCAAGTGCTCCAGAACAACAGTTGTCACCCAGGATACCTGCTACAGTGCAGTACATTTATTTTAGTTTATCTTCAATGTGAGGAAGGGAGGGACATTTCACCAGCAAGTGATGAAATTCGTCAAGCTTTTGTGTAAAAGCCTTTCAACCACATGCCCTACAAACTTGAGAGAGATTTTACTTTCTGCTTGCTTTAATGATTTTGCCATGTTGCTAATATCATGCTTTCTTTTTATCCTGATTAATCACTTTTGTCTGGAATTTGCTACAATTAGGCAATGTGACAGCACGTATCATAGGTAACTGCATTACAGTTATCAGTAAATTGCTTCCTCAAAAACAAGTGGGTTCAGCCAGCAGGAATTGAAAATGCTGCTGTAAGGTGCAAGATGCTGCCTGTCTGAAAACAAACAGCCAAACTGTGAGAAGACATTCAGCAGGACTGGAAATTTTTGCTTAAGCAGGACCATACACAACAAACTCACCAAACTGCAAGGGCTGCTTGTGAAGACGAACAGGACGGGGTTGCACAACCTCGTAATAATTTTCCATTTTCTCCTGGTGCAGCACTTGGGCTCAAGGCTGCCTTGTTAATTAAACACAATTCCACTCCACACCAAACATATATTTTCTTGTAAGTATTTGTTTTGAAGCAACTCCAGAGCTTGGGGCCTGGGGAGGTGAGCCTTGCAGAGACCTTTTGTTGATCCCCAGGTAGGATGTTTAGCTCTCCATCCATGCAGCCCGAATTCCTTTCTCACCACACCCAAGGTCATTTTAATGAAAATTCCTAAACCCATGCCAGGGGGATAGAATTGCTCCTAATCCTTCAGCAACACGTCATTTGATCCCCGGGCCCACTGGGGTTATTATTGTGTGTCTGCAGAGCACAGCAAAGCAGACAGGAGTAGAAAAATGGCAACCACTGCAGGAGATCCCCTTCCCTTCCCCAACCTTTCTTTCATATCCCCTATTTTTTTCTTTTCTTCCACCAGAGCACATTCACTGCCTGCCAGTTTTCAAGGGATAATGCCATGTTTTAAGTCACCCTCTGCCATTCCCTAGAAGCTGCACGCGTTTTTAATGAAATTAATGAGGAAGTTTAATTTTAAAGGCAGATTGTTTCCTCTGGTTTGCATTTTGAAAGGAACTGCATGTCTGTGTGGTCCATGCCTTAAAGTATTGTACTGATGGTTTACATCTGTGTTCAAGCAATGTTTCAGCATCATGAAAAACAACAAAACCAAAATTAAAGTAAAATTGCATTTTTGGCAGGATGCAGAGGAGGGGAAAAGAGCTAGTGAATCCAGTACAACTTCATCCGTTTTTCTGGACTTTTTTCCATGATGCCACAGAGGCCTGTATTCTATAGAGGAAGCTTTTGGTGGGTAAGGTAAGGTTTAATTTTTCTCATCTAATTGCCTCCTCATAGCCTATCTGGGCATTGATTCCCTTTCCCTATCATGGTGAGATCTGGAAATCCACTGTGTCCTTGCCTTAGTATGCCCCAGGCCTCACACAAATCTGCCTGCCTTTTCCTGTTAACATTCCTTGCTTTCCTGGCACAGACATTTCAGAGCTTTCCAGCCCAGCCAAGTAAGATGAACGCTTAGAAATTAGCAAATTTCCTCCCCAGTATTTAAGTATGTGTAGGGCTGGGCTCACAAGCTATTTCCTTACTCTCTCATCTCTTCCCCAAACATGATAATTTCTGCCTGGTTCCTGTCTACCACCTTTTCACTAGCAGAACTCAGAGTGGGGCATAGCAGAGAAGAGCATTCCTATCTCCAAGGAGAAATTTGGCTGAGCTCACTGGGCATACAACAGCTGAGACGGTGACAGAAAGGAAAATCTTCAGTCCAGGCCAGGAATACGTCCCAGCTTGCTCTAGACCTGATCTGAACAACAAAGGACCAGGGCCACAGCGCATCTCCACTCTTCCAAAGAGCTGCCTAACTCACACTACTATGGGGTGAGAGTATTGACAGCACTTACAGTATTTTCCAAGATACAAAAGTGTTGCCAAAAAAACACTTTAAAAATTGTTGGTACAAATTACAGGGAAGCAAGACAGTGCAGCAAAAAAAAAAAGTATATATATGTATATATATATATATAGTCTATGCACACACAAACCTGCAAATTTTATATTGATAAAAAAATTGAAATCTACTCATTTTTGCCTAATTGGTAGTGGTTCCTAGCTGTGCAGCAGCTAGGAACCAGATGAATGCCCAAGAACTACCAGCCCCATGTATATTACCATGGCCTCTCTCTAATTTAGCTGCATTCACGCTGAACAATTATTATCCTGTAAATCATTCTTCGTTTATATTATATACTTCACCACTAGCTACAAAGATAAGTAAATAGGACCAAATCTACTGATAAATCAAGCTAGAGCCAAGGATGATGTAAACACACTTGCTGTGCCAATCCACCTTCTTCCATCCTGGTCTGCCATACTTTTGTTATTCTAGGCCTGGGCCTGATCAGAGATGCTTCCTTGTGCCAAAAGATTAGGTAATAACACACAGATACATATAAAATTTTTGGGGAAAAAAGAATCATAGTTAAAAACATTAATCAGAATTATGTTTAGGGAAAAAAAAAACCAAAATAATTATCAGAAAAGTGTTGGGGATATCACTGTGGACAATATATAAAAAATAGATTCATATTTTTTTAAGGCCATTTTATTTAACTTTTTTCACGGGGTGGGTTGCATTTGTTTTTTTAGGATGGAGCAGTCTAGCTTGTGTTATCCTGCAGCCATTTTGCAGCATGATAGGAGACTGATTGATTGATCACAACTCAGCTTGTCAATGACCAGCATCATAAAGGCAGAGGTATCCCCTGCAGAGGAACTGTGCAGGCAGACTTGACTGATGGATTGAGTACAACAGAGTCCCACACTGGTCTGAATTGTAAAAGTTAATGCCACACCATGCAGGGGTCCTGCTGATTGATAGGATGGTTGACTGGCTGCAGCCCAATCCCACAAGGATCACAATTCTGAGGGTTTATGGAGCACTGAATTCCTCAGCCTGACAGAAAGCTGGGCTGCAGCTCATGTGCCTCCCTCACACCCTAATTCCAAACATCAATTCGTGGCAGGTGAGCATTGGCCAGCTTTCTACTGGAGAAGTAAAATGAAGAAATGTCTTCATGTGGCACCTGTCTGGGGGGTGGTTGTACAGCCTTGGGGACAATGTCCTGCTAATATCACATGTGCAGTGTCACTGCTTTGTTCACAAAGGTGCATTAGAGAAGAACTCAGAACTCTGAGATGCCACCCTTTTCCTCTCTCTTGAGTGAGTCCTTAGCCTTCAGATCACATTGCCTCAGTATAAAGACTTTTATTGTGGTAGAATTAGGGTAGCCTTGAGCCTTCCTGCCCTGCTGCATTCATACCAAAATAAAACATGAAACTGCAGTGGGCAGGAAATAACTGTGTGTACACACTGACCAAGATCTGGTACAGTTTTAGTCTGAGGAAATTCTACATCACCCAATGACAATGCAGAGGAAATTTCCAAAATTATCTGAAGCATGGGCTCTATAGCAAGGAGACATGTTTTGAAGCACAAGGTGCTTTGAGGTTTGATTTGGGATCCAAAAAATCTTGGGTCCATTAAATCTCATAGTTTATTGCTGCTACTACGCTGTTCTTGTGAAAAGTGATTATTTTTATCTTACTGGGACCTTTTCAATCTCTTTCAGTTTTAATGTTAACTTTCTATGTCTGCAGTCAAGAAACGGATAGACCTTTGCTCCTTTTCAGTAATTCCCTTATCAATTAGTGGTAGCTTAATAAAAAATTATGCAACCAATTTATTCACTCAAATTTGGGATAGGTAAACTTACCTGCTAATAAGAAAATAGTTTGTACTATTTATAGTCTTAGATTTATAAATAAGTCTACAGACTAATAAGTAAGTCTGTCATCTTCCTTTGGTACTTGTTTTGCATGGAGAAGGGAAAGTTCTCAGGTGTGATATGTGTGAGTCTTTAAATATTTGGAAGTGGAAGTACAGAGCCCAGAAGACTTTCACTTTTCTCCTCACAGCTAATATCAACTCAAGTCTCACAAAGTCTCTGCATTAAATTTGCTGATGTGCCTGATGTACTTTATAGTCATACCTTCCAAAAACCCAAAAAGCAGAAAAATTACATGTGTCAGTTCTGCTCATTTTTGGCAATGAAGTGGTGCAGGACAAAAACAGATATTGCATATGTATAGTGCAAGTACAGCAATACATGGCTGGAAACCCTTCAAAGTAAGAAAAAAATAAATGAAAGAGGCAAATGCAGGCTGAAATTAGAGCTAAACCCTATGAAGCCTCTGAGATTGCCTGAAGTCACAGAGATCGTGCTGCTGGTGGGGCCACTGGAGAAGGAACATGAGGAAATCCCCAGCTGGATTTTTTTGGCCATTCCATTACATCCTCAAAAAGCCAGGCAAAATCCCGAAGAATGGCAAGTTGGAAGCCACAACCATTCGTTCCCCCACGGGGTAACATGCTCCACTTGGCAAAGGAACAACAGCTGCACAAGCAGCAGAGGGAATGGCTCTACTCCAAAAGAGCAAGGCACCTCAGGCCATTTTGAAGAACTGAGATGAGCGAGATCCTCAGAGGATCTCACAAGGAAGCCATGACAACACGGCCCTGTCACCAGGTAAACAAAGACAAGCTGCAGTTGGAAAGGTTACAGGAGTTAGATGGAAACACAAGAAAAGTCAAAAGAACCAGACCAACTGGCAGCTTCCCTTCCTCTGGGATAGGAGGTCATGGCCAGGACCATGGAAAAGTAGCAGCTGGTGGAAGGAGGAGAGGTCTTCATGGGAGGCAGCAAGAAGGAAAACCATGCCTACAGTAAGAGCTCCTGGTGGGGTAGAAACACCCATATCCAGTTCTGGCTTAGTGCTGGGACAGGAACAAAGCACTGCTATGGCACTGCCCAACTCCTGCTACATGAGAGAACACTGCCCACCCTAACCAGCCCACAGGATGCTCCCCATGCCAACACTTTTTGCACAGATCTCTTAAATTTGGCAGAAGCAGCCCTTTACCACGTGTAAGGATTTTCTGTTCTGGGGAAATTCCTCCCTGGACACAGGAGAGGTCTCCACCTGGCTGTTTGCTGCTTGCAGAGACACATTTTAATGATGAATTAGGATTAGTGGGTTCGCTACAGATATTTTCAGATATTTACCTCAGAGTTATCTAGTATTGACACTTTTTAATTTAATTTAAAATGCAAAAGACATAGCATGGCTCTGGCTGGCATCCTCTAGGCACACACTCACTTGTAGGAAAAAATTATTAGTTGCCTTTCAGAGACAAACAACAGCACAACCACTGCTGCTCCTCAGCATGCTGCAGTGGCACACAGGCAGCCAGACAGGCACAGTACATTGCTTTCCCACCCATTCCAAACACGGGAGGACAGGAGTTTTTGTCAGAGGGATTACAGTTTAAACATCTGGAAGTTAAACATTTCCTTACTCAGTTAAATCTATCCATTTTGTTTAGTTACATCCCCTTCTCAGCAGCTTCATCCAGTTGACTGCTATATCATGAGTTCCAGCTGTTGCCTGAGCTCATGATTCCTGTACTGCTTATCACCCACAGGAAAAAAATCACCCCACCTCCAAAAAGACACTACAGCCTCTGGGTACTGCAACTCTGACACAACTTAAATGGGGAGACAACATGTTCAGTTGGAGCCAGCAGGTCTCAGCTGGCAAAAATACCTCCACAAAAGTAATGAGGAACCACACATTTGCTGCAGAAACAAGCAGCCAGTGGTAACCTACTAGTAGAGTATAAAGGTGCCATGGCAGCCTCTGAGTTGCAATAAGTTTGTGAGTTCCAATAATTCCAATAATACCAGTATACCCTGATGATATCCTAGAACTCCATGTCTTTCATCATTTTAATAGCTGGAGGGGGAATTCACTTTCGTTTGCCTGGAGCAGAGTTTGGACCACATGCACCTGTTTTCAGGGTTAAGAAGCTCAGCTAGGATCTCTTACCATACAGATACATGTTTCTGTTCTATTAAAAGTTCAGACAAATTCTAATAATACATGGTGTGTGGAAAACTCCTTAGGGCAATATTCCAACTAATCTATTTCCACTGACCCTTGCCTGTGAAACACAAAACAACAAAGACTGTGTGGAGGAGAATGAATCAGGGTGCTAAAATACTTGCTATTGTCATGGAAAGATGCACATATTTCAAGCTCTGATGCTTGGAAAAATAACCGTTTATTTTGAAGTCATCGCCCTTCAAACCCAATAATTACTGTCATTGACAATCATGATTTATGTAACCTCACTGAAGTGGTTTAGATGCCTGCATGTTTAGGAACTTGCATGGTTTAAAGAGAGAAAAATACATACTTAAGTATTAGAGCCTTTACAGCAAAAGCAAAACTTAGATTTTCATTTTGCCAGGCAATTTTTCTAGAAACATTTTTACCTTTAAGACCAAAAGGTACCGAAACAACCTTACTTCAAAGTCCTTGTTCCAACACGTGTCATGCAGAATCACCTTTTTGAACATGGAGAAAACTGTGGGTAGGTCATACATTATTGCACTGAACATTCACAACAGAAATGTGACAGAATCTACCCAGCTGATGGGCGACTTCCTTGGCATGAGTCAGATGCACTCTTACCTCCATGCTTGTATTCCATTCCTCCCACTGGCAAGAGAAAAAAAAACTTTCTCCATTTGTGTATGGACACACACATTGGTTCCACCCTTGACTCATGCATTGCTCTTGACTCCTCCCAGCTCAGCTGTCCAAAGGTGCACACAACAAAGCCCAACTAATTGCAAAGATTCGTTTTGCTGGAGTAGCTCAGCCCAACACTTAACCAACACACTTTGCATCATTCCCTTGCTACAGATACTGCTGTTCTCTCCCACACAATAATGTTTCCTACCAAGCTTTGGTTTTGTAGCTGTTATTTTCCCCAGTGGAAGATCTGAGATAGCATGGCAAGCTCTCGTTTCACATACTACTAGATGGTCCTGAAACAACCAGAGGCTTTTGGCTTTCAACGAGAAGCTTACAAATCCTTTTCTTCCCCAGTAAATCAGGTTTCTCATGCAAGCCCTAGCAGTTGTGGGGCTAAATATACATTCTTCCTCTCAGCTAACATGCCATATAGTCTAGGAAAACTGCATTCCCCAAATTGGGAGTTAAATATAATCAATTATTCTGTCTACCCATGACAGTTGGAAAAGCTTGTTTCTGTATCTCTTACCCAGTTCTGAGCCAGGACTTGAATCTACACCTCTAGATGATCATGTCTGCCTGGTTCTAAAATCTGTTTCTTCTCTTCTGATGGTTCTGCACTGTACAAATATCCCAACATTCCATGGACACCCAGATACCACATGAATACCTTCATGGTGTCTCCCTTACTCCCTCCCTTTGGCCTAAGCCCATGTCTTTAGCCTGGACATCTCCAACTACCTCTTTTGTCAGCAAGTTATTTTCCTTGTAGCAGGATCCATCCAGACCCCAGCCTCAAGGTGATTAGAAGCCTGGATATCTTACTTAGAGCCACAGACTCCATGGGTAGCAGGACACCCAAAACCTGGGCTATTTAACCTCTTCTGTCTGCCTGTTCTGTAGCTTCATTTCCTTCCAGCCCTGCTCCCTTTCTAGCAGAGAAAGGAAGACCTATGATAAAAGTCCAGGAAGAAAATAGATTAAATTCATGCTTGAAACCTGCTTTCTTGTTAACTGCAGGGTCATAAAAGCAAAAGAGGTATTTCAGCAACTAATATATTGTTGGAGCACCCAACATTTCCTTTCACAAATGCCAGACAAAAAAAAATAAAAAAGCTTTCAATCTTGCTGAAAAGAAAATAAAACCAATATTATTAAAATGAAATCAAGAATGCTTTACCACATCTTCTGACATTGTTTAGTGAAGAGCTTTATGCTGGCTATGTAGAGCAAAGGGGGCTTCCCTGAATGGCATTCAGAAAGAATGTCACCAACACCTGGGTGGGGCATGGCTGGCCTCCCCTGAAGATATTTTCCTTCTCTATTCACGTAGCTCCTCTGTGTTCTTCATTCCTGTAATTTAATCATTAAACAAACATCAGAGACTTCCTACTCTACCCCAATGCATCACAAGGCTGACCCTTCCAAGAGATGTTACCAGCCAAATTACGTTTTTCCTCATCAGGTTCATTTCCAGTACAATCATGGGGGTGGGAAGATCAGCACTTAAAAGCAACTGGTGAAGTCAGACTTTTAGCCAAGATGTGCTGCCAGCAGGTGCCATTGGCAACTTCCAGACCAGTGGAACTTCCAGTTGTTTCATTTTTTCCAAAGGAAGTACTTGAGAGAAGGTAAGGAAGGAAGAGTGACATTCTGCTAACCAAATAAACACTGAAGGACAATGACAGAGCCTGAGAGACAGAAAAAGGGAAGTGATTTGAGGATATGACACTCCTACTTTTTTTCCCACACCTTTGGCTTGCATTTGACAATAGCTAATTTAATGGAGATCAAAAGTTCTGATTTTGATAACCGATACAAAATAAGGTAAGTGATGGATTACAGTCACATTTGGATGCTTCTACATAACCAAAAATCACCACTTTAATTGCATAAACAGCAACATCATCAACAGTGTTACTAGAAGGATCAAGTGCCAGCCAGCCTTCAACATTATACAGTAAATGCTCAGAACAACAGATGTCAGGTAAAAAAAATTAAATACATTTTTCTGAAGATCTTGAGGTTCAACTTCTTTCTAATTTAGGAAGGAAAAAATCCATAAAAATAGATTCTAGGGACAAAAGTTTAACCCAAAACATATGAGTTTTCTTTTTCCTACTGCCTAAACACCACAAGGATTCCACACTTCAAAAATATTCTGAGATTATTTTGCCTCCTAGTGATAAAAAGGCACTTGCTCTGTGTCTGCTGAACACTTCAGTGGAAACAGTTTCATAACCCACCCCTGTTTCACCAAAACGGAATTTTCTGCAAGAATGATCCTAAGGGAAAACAAGTGAAAAAGAGCATGTAAACTGTATTTCTAAGTTGCAATGCCATCTGTCAGTAACAGCAGGATTTGAGGGAAATTGTTTGCTGAATATTCTGGCAAGCTTGCTCCTGCCCATTCTGGGAACACAGTCCTTTATAGCTGCTGTGCATGTAATGAATCTCTGTGGTCATTCTGTAGGCATCAGCTAAACAAGAGCACCAGTGGGAAGGGAAAAGATGGAAAATGCTTGGGGCAAAGACCAAATGATCTCGACACAACCACTTTCCACAATTGCTTTAGCAAATGAGTTTATTCAAAGGCATGGTGGTAGGAAAGGAAACTTTTATACAAGTATTTTTTTATATGTTAGCTAAAATTGAACTAAAGCATTCACCTCAAAGTCAGGACTTCAATCATTCAGTTACACTCAGATAATCAACACAAGGATATGATACCACAGAGTCATAAATTTCATAGCCTCAAAAACTTGGAACAGATTGGAACAGATATTTCAGTCTGAGAAGACATTGAAGATTTCTTGAACAACATACATCATAAAAAATATTCTGCTAGATAATTTTCTAAATAACCTTGAAAAAAAAAATGAGAACTGTAATTCTTACATAGCTCATATTCTGAATCATAATTGTCCTCTCCTGAACTACTTGTTCACCAAACATTACTTTCAATACCTAAGAGAACATCAATGAGAATGGCAATAAAGGAGGAGAGGAACATAACACAAATATTCTCAAATTAGAAGATGCCAAATTATACCCAAGGCAACAGTGCAAGGTACTGAACTATCTTTATGAGTAATTCCACCCACTCAACTCCCTCACTGGCAGGCTCCCTATTTCTGAAGGAAGTCTGTGTTTTCTGTATTTTCCTAGAAGTGATAAGAAGTAAGAGCAGGATTTGTTGTAATCAGAGGTAAACTGCACATGTTCCACATCAATACTCTCTAAGACAGAAAATCACCACCATTGTTAGATGCATCTTTCAAGTGACAAGAGCTCATTTATTCCCTTTTCAGTGCAGGTTTTCTCTGAGGAGAGAAAACCCACAACAAAAGCACAGCCACTGATGCAGAGTTGTTATTGGCAAGGCTCATCTGAGAGAAAGTCACACAGTCCCATGGAGGATAACAGTCCCAGACCATTTCTATCTACCAGGGAGAACCACTGCTCCTTCTCTTCATATGACAACAATACACAAGGAACTAGACACAAGAGTAGGAGCAGATTCTGTCACTAGGCTGACATACATCAATACTGTCACAATAATTTCTCCCCCCTGCATGATTGTTTTCCCCATAATCAATAGCTGAATTCTCTGTGCTCAAATAGCCTCTTCAGAAGTCCCTTCTACTGTAAGCTCCTCTCCTCAGAAAGTGTCCTGAACTTTCAGGAGTCATTTAGCCAGCAGAAAAAGAAAACTGGGTTCAAAGCTGTAAAACAGCAAGTGCCATGTCAAGAACAAGAATCTGTAGCAGGTACTGTGACCTGACTGGTTTACTTATCAGTATCAAGTGCAACTACTAGTCCCAGAGATAACATTATTGAAATTCCAGCAGTGCATGAACAACATGCTGAAACTTGTTTCCTCACACAGTTTATCACTAAGTAATTCTTACAAGAAATTCAACATGCTTCTGTTCAGAATTGGAGTGTTTTTACTTCGTAGGCTAAGAATTTATTGTTCCAGAAGCAAAGTGCAAGCCAGCATCTGCAGGGAAAATAAGTTTCCTCAGTTTTGCAGGACAGAAAATCCCCAGGAGTGGACCCTCTGTATTTCCAGTTTCACAAGTGGCTGGAGCAAAGAGAAACAGTACAGATTTTCAATTGATTTGAGAGAAATACTTCTGATGATTGCCATTCCTTTTTACCTTCCATATAATGAGCCGTAATTTGCCATGAATTCACAAATGGAACTTTAAAATGAAACATCCAGAGTTCTAACATCTTTACTTTCTCTGCCAAGAGATGGTTTAGACCATTACAGATGGTCCCAAGAAGGAGCATGTCTGCAACAGTATTTCCCCTGTCAATAACTGCATCTCTTAAAGGAATTCAATAAAAAGCAAAGGAGAATGAAAATTAAAACTGGGGAAAGCGAGTCTCCTGGGAGGGGAAGTGAGAACAAAACCATGCAGGCTTATGCAGCCAGCCATCTGCAAAGCTGAAGGTTTCACAAAGAAAAAAAGCCTCTACTGTTCCTGGATCAATGACTTCCCATTTACAAGCGAGCTCACTCTGAAAGACATTCAAAATGGCTCTCAAGGAATCCATGCCAACTGTGGGGTCTGTTTTCTCAGCTCTGTCCCCCTCCCCTCTTTCTTTCCCAGTCTCAAGGATGTAAGCATTTATCAGTCCTGTACCCCTGCCAGCGTACACTGGAACAAGTCAAAGGGACCTGGCACTGAATCACAGGGATTTGTGTTGCTAATAAATACAGCAGGCCCCATCCATTGTTGATTAATTTTGACTGAAATCTAAACAGCAAACAACAAACACTCTTCTGAACTGCTTTGGTACCCATTAGTTTGATGTGTTTATTAGACAAGACTGTATTCTTTCAAGTTTATTAACAACAGATTAGAGTATCTGCAAACAAATATAGGAGTTTTATTATTTAAAGGTGTGGGCAGTGTACACTATCATCTTTAGGATTTGACAATAAATATGCTTTTTGTTTCTGCCCTAAATTTGATTTTACTTGTTCTTCTTCAGACATTCACAGGCCTTTGAGTTTAGATGACAATAAATTAAAACGCATCATTATTACTTAGATGGATGACAACACTAAATTTAAAACAATCAAGGTTCAAACCAAGGGCAGTTCAAAAGGAATAAAACAAAGCCTTCTTTGTTTGGTGCACTGAAGTTAAATAATAATAATTTCTGCCTCAAGGGAAATATGATTCATAACCAGTAGCTGACAATATCACAAAAACCCATACTATTAGATTTTGCATCTTAAAGTTTTCCAACCCAACAAAATTCCAACCTACTGATATCTATGCACCCCCAAGAGATTGGGATGCAAAGATACAACTTCAGTTGCTATGATTTTAGTATGGAAGGTCAATGTGAGGTGCCAGAGCAACTGCAGGAACCAAGAATTCAGACTCAGCCCCGACTTAGACTTTGGGAATAGAATTCTGCATCAAAACCCTCCATATTTGAGGAGAAATTAATACTGAAGTAGTGCTAACCTCACCAGTATTTTCCATAACACATTATTATTATTATTAATAATAATAATAATAATATCCTTTATCCTTTTCTTTTACCCAGGCCAACATTTTTCTTTTCTACTGATTGCCACTGTACATCAGTCAGATGTGTGCACTGAAGGGGCTCTCATGCCTAAGTCTTATGTTACTCCAGTTAATTCAAAACTCAGCAATAAATAAGACTAAATAACTGAGAAAAATAGTCACTGTTTTCCAATAGAAGCAATCTTATGCTTCTAACAGAAACAGTGCTGTTCTGTCACTATTTTTATTAGAAATTTCTGACTCCCCAATAAATAATCCTCAGTAAACAGTGATGAAAAGTTTGCTCCACAGATCAAAAAGTCAAGTACCCAAATAGCTTTTCAATTTAACGGGCTCTTTCAAGCATTATTTCAATGTGCTATGTTGTCATAACAATATTACCAGTGCCTGTTACTTGACTATAAACTCATTCAAGAGGAAAAGTCATGCTGATATTACCAAGGCTTAGTAGCCTGCATTGTAGATTCAAATTTCATAATTTATTCATCTAAAGAAGAAGAATACCTAATAGAAACTTTATGGGACTGAGGAGTTGTCTATTCTACGTTGTCCAAAATATTTGGAATTTTTTTGGCAGAAAATCTTTCTATATTTTGGAAAAACCTATCTTCACAAGCAGATGTGAATGTCATTACAGACAAGAGCTCATAGGAGGGCTTTACATTACAGGATTATTTAGTAGGGAGTTTTGCCACCATCACCACTCTGGCTTTTATTTTATACAAATCATTTCATGTGTTCCCATTGAAGAAGGTTGAAAACAAGCATTCATCCAACTTTTCTTTAGCTCTTTTCTATGCTCTACTACCAGAGCCTATAATTGCCATAAATCTGGTTGAATTGCACTGGAAAATAATCTTTTCACATTTTCACTGGCACACAAAGACAAACTACCAACTAAAGCTCACCAAACATTAGTTAGATGTATCCAAACAGCTGTAAATCTAACTTTAATGTTTTATATCTCTCCCTGATCTCAAATGAAATATTTTCACTGCTTTTTCCCATATTATTTTAACATATTTATGTCCTATGAGCCAGGCCACTCAGAATCATTGGTCAATGTCAATTTTTCCATGAGTTGGTAGAACTCAAGCCTATAGGAAAGCTCTCCAGACAGATTTCAGAAATTCTGCAGACTACATCAGTCCCACTGATTTGAAGGACCACATCTTAAAAAATACATCTTCTGAAGTTCTTTTGTTCAGCTGTGTTCCAGGACCTGCTGCAAGGTCCAAGAGGAAGCAATGTATTAAAAGCACCTCACTGGGTTTTTCAAGAAATTTCCAAACCAGATATCTTGTCTTTAACTAGCCTTCTTCCTAAGGCCAATACAGTCACAGAAGAAAGGAGGATCAATAATCAAGTTATGAGGATATTGATTGGTTAATTACAACAAAATACCTGGAAGATGACAGTCACATACCGACAGTTTCATGGTGGGGAGAGGGAACAGGTTCACATGAAGGATTTTGATTGCTCAAGGAACCCAACTGCCTTGATAACAGCAACAGCTTGGTTTAACATTATCTCTGGTTCTGTATTACATCTCCTTTCCTAAATCTCCACCCAGCCTCCTGACTTCTTCATGCACTGCTTTGATTTTCTTCATAATAAATCAGGGAAGACCCCAGACTAACCTTGAACAGAAGGTGTCTAATAGTCTCCTCTCTAATGGATCAGAAAGATATTAAAAGGTTAAGCCTAAGATAGTGCCATGAAGCAGAAGAATTCCCACTCCCTTTTAGCTTTAAAGAGGGAATTTTATGGGGTTTTTTCATGTGTAGGTCAATTTGGTGTGCACAGCATTAATTTTGAAGGAAGCTAACACTGCTAATGAAGGATTTTCCAAATAGCACAAAGGAAGCATTTAATTACTTTTGGGCCTGTTGAGCCCAAAGCCTAGTAAAACAAGTCAAAAGTGAGTTGAGAATAATAAAACAGCATCTGTGTTTCACTCTGATACCCTGAGTGAGATGGGGAATTTGCATAACATTTTAATGTAGAGTAAAACTGCAACTCTTGAGGTTAAGTTCTTTCAGCAACACACTAATGAGACAAACACCTTACAGCTAACCCTACTAATGATCCTATGTAAAAATTTAAATAGGGATAGGATTAGACAGGAAATTCCTCTTTTGCATGGTGAATTAGGAAGATCTAAAAAGATCTGCAGTGCCTGCAGAGGCATTGAAATTACAGCTCAGATACAAGAAATACTGAGCTCATTATGTCACTGAGATGGTTACTGTGGTGCTTCATTCAATGCCTGGGTTCTGAATGTCCATTTTTACACTCTTGTTTGCAGGGATAATTCACATGCCACTTGTTTCATATGGCTGTATTTCCACGTGTTCTGTTCTCAGACTAATATATTAATGCCTGCAACTTTATATCCTTTTATTCCTCTGTTTACTAAACCCAGAAAAAAAAAAAAAAAACAACCTCCAATATGTCCCATAAAGTCTTACGTTGGTTTCTAAGCCACTTGACAGAAATTTGTAGTTATAGAAAAGGCATTTACATCGTCCAGCATTCTCATGGTAACTAGTGTGAAATAATTGACTTAACCTGGTTATTTGGGGGTCTATTCACAAAATTATTGCAGTTTTTGTTTGTTTGCTGAGATCAACATTTGGTAGGAACCAGTTCTAAAACTAACATGCAATTTTTTTACTTGCTCTCAGATCAAAAATATACTGTTAATTTTAATTACTACCTTGATAAATATTTTCCTGAATCACAAACTGTGGCACAGCTGAATAACGTCAAGCTCATTTTATTTGTCACTTCTTTGCTCAAAATGGGATTTGAAGATGATCTTCTCAAATCTGTCTTGGTGTACCCCTAACCAAAGAATTTGAGGATTTGGTATGTTTAAAATCTATCATGGCTACTTTTACCCTGAAAATGTGATTTAATAGGCAATAATGGACAACCAGACATTTACAGGACAACAGTATAACAACCTATTTTATACCTTAATTCAGGAGCTTGCATTTCCTGTACAGTCAGTGGAGGAAAAAATTCCTCCATAAAAGGGACTGAATGTCTTTTTGTTTGTTTAAAGATAGACTACCATTCCCCATTACTTCACAAACCCTCTTCCTGAGAACAAATTTTTACCTTTTTGTGTTCCAGCTGACCACTGGAGTTTTTTTGTTTTGGTTTTTTAGTGCTGATTCCATTATTTCATAAAGAGAATAATTAAGTGCCAGCATCCTCAGCTTCAAATTAATAAATGTCTCTTTTGCTATCTGTGCAACCCTCTTCATATTATCCTACACTGTTGTTCCCATGAGGAATTCCTTGGGGCTAGTAGCTGGGTTGTCAAACCTCTTCTCCTGCACACGTTCTACAAATTCTTGCAATATAATATTGCTGTTCACTTATCTTTTTCTCCAAATATCAGGCACTGTCTTGCATAGATTATCAGAGCTGGCACTGTTCCATGGGCTATCCTACAAGCTGCAGTTTTACAAGGTATCAGTCCTTTTGTATCCCTACTTTTAGCATCAGGGATTTTTCTGTCAAGCCCTGGCACATTTATCTTTCTCTAGGTTTAAAGCTCTGAGTGTTTATCAGCGACTTGAGGGAAGCTCTTAACAGATCTGCCCATCCAGTTGCTTTCAGACAACCCTTTTCACCTTCTCTGATCTTTAAAAAGAAGTAGTTATGTTCAGTATTCACATTAAGCCTCACTAGTTGCCTGCAGTGGTACAGAAAAGGAATAAAAGACAGTATCCATTAGATTTTCATACACAGGGGAGATCTATAATACCTGCAATAATTGCAATGGTACAAAAGGAGCCTCAGATTGGCTTAAAAGCAGCAGCAAAATCAGTTTCAAGACTTTAGCTGCAGGTCCTAAATATCTTATTTCTATCTTACTGAAGATAATTTCAGGATTTGGGAATGACTGTTCTAGGCTCTGTACAAAGCACAATTATAGATACTGCTCCCACTGCAGATTACTTAAGGCAATAAAAAAAATTTAAAAATAAAGAAAAAACCAGACACCTCACCAGACCAAAAAAATCCCATACTCTCATTATAGGCTTATTTGGAAGTAGGGTTAATCAAGGTTTAATCAAATTCTGAAGCTGTCAAGCTCTCTCACAGAACTGTACAGAACCAGGGAGGAAAGGGACTTGAAGTTGGTTCCTGGTCACCTCCCTCTAGAGAACATTCCCACCATGGTGTCACAGACCTGACTGCAGGGGGTGGACTCAATAGCCAAAAGCAAGGAACAAAACCAGAAACCCCTCACAGGGACTGAAGTACATGTACCTATGAAATAATTTCAGCCACCACTTACATACTGCTTACATGTGCTACCCAGGCAAGCCCACAAAGGAACGATACAGCAAAGACTTTACTATGGAAGCACAGATTTTATTTTAAATCAAAAATTTTTTCCACTGTTTCTGTCTGCCTGTAAAAACAGGCAAGGTAGCAGTACAATATGCTACCCCAGTCTGGAAGGAAGAAAGGAAAACTTAGAATTTCGTTCAGCACTGATCTGTCATTTATATGGTCTCCCTCTGGGTGTGATACTCTAATGACAATCAGAAAGACAGTTCAATAAAGAAATGGAAGCTGAGTCTGTATCACAAACTGTGCTTCATAAGCTATCAAACTTCAGACCTCTATATTTCAATTAATCACCATCCATCATATCATATGTACATTGGAGAAGGCATTTTAGACTTCATATCAGTCACCATAATTAATTTAAAGAATTAGAGTCATGACATGCAATATAATTAAAAGAAGCAGGCTTAAAAAGAGTTGAAGGGGAAGGTTGTTGGGTTCGAGTTTAGGGGGTTTTGTTGGTTTTTTTTTTTTAACAATGTCATCTTCCAGTAACTTTCCTGTTTCATCCTATTCCATCTCAGCCTTGGAGGTTACAGACTTTGCTTCAAAGAATTTCTTGGCACTCTCATAGTCATAAAACAAATATTCTATAACTTCCAAGATCAAACACACTTTGGCGGGATGCAAAACAGCTACCTCTGCTCCAGTTTGGGCAGACACGCTAGTAAAGGATTGAATTTTTGCCTCTGCACCTGAGCAGCACATGATGTATCATGAAATATGCAGGTCTTCATTATGCCTGCCTCTCAGACAGACTGCGTGTCCTTTCCTAGAACTAGAGTTAACATCTATTGGAATGTGTTTTTTCCAAGAAGACTCAAACTTGTCACAGGATCCATAAGAGCCTCTTGTACTGCTGGAACTCACAGAATGCTCCATTTTAATATTGTAAACTTTGATTTTAATGAGTTCCACTCTCACAAGCACAGAGTGTCTGCTAAGGATTATGTGCCAAAATGCTGTATTTTTTTGAAGGAAGAACTTCTTATTTTGGAAGACTCTTTTAAATTTAGGAAAGAACAATAGTTGTGGATTTGTGGCCAGAGTCAAGGGGACTGAAGTGATACCAGCACAAAAAAAAAAAAAAAGCAGATATGAATAAAGCTTGTATATCTTCAAGTACAAATGTCTCCTATCCTCACTCTTCTTCACTGTTTCCTCAGTAAAAGTGGACAGACAAGAGTGTTAGGATGAAAGACAGTTAGAAACTTTAATATAATAAAATAAAATAATGTAATATAGTATAATATATCATAGTATAATATAATAAGATGTGTGTGTATAAACACATCTCTTCTAGTGCTTCCAAAATACAAATTCAGAATTTTGTTCTATATAAAATAGTGACTGGAACAGAAACAGTTTTCAAGTTTCCAAACTAAAAATTCAAATACTGGTTCCCAGCACAGTTCCTGCAGGAGTGAGTGTCATGGGGAAAAAAAAAAAAAAAACCAAAAAAATTTCACAAGTTAATATTCAAAGCCGGGCTTGAAAAACACACAGCAAATGAGTCACAGGCCATGTTAAGGACAAAAAAATAGCAGACAATATAGAATTCAGTAAGCACTGATATTCTTAATGATGTTGGAATTAAGTAATTTCTAGGGAGAAAGTGTGGGCTAACAGTTTTGGCATTCTGCAAATTGTTGCAAAATAAAGCAGTCAGATGTTCTTAAATACTGTTTTGGAGCAAGAACACAGACTCAGAAGGAGAAAACAGATTGATGCTCTACTGACCAGTTTATTCTCTGACTTCTATCACTTTCCAACATAATTTAAAACAATGCAACTACAACATGACTTCCTCTCTACATTTATCAAGACAACAAAGTACAGTTTGATAGAGATTATTAGCCTGTCTTTACAGGAAAATTGCTATACAGAGGTAAAGCAAGCTGCCTAATAAGGCTCAGAGAAACTGAGCAAGCAAGAGCAGAAAATATCCAGTTTTCCTGAAAGAAGAGATCCTTAATGGGATTTAGTGCTTTGCCACTTATTAGTCACATAAATATAAAAATTCAGTTTTCCCCCATGGTTACTGCTTCACTTATCCATACACCATGCTAATAAATAGGTTTACATGTCAGGAGGAGCTCTAGGATTGCCAAAGGGAATGATAACTTTAATGATAACTAGACACCATTAGGTGAGGAGACAGGATGAGACAGGGCTGGATGAGAGGTGTCAGTGCTCAGGTGAACTTGCTCTCCTACATAACTTCCAGGCTTTCTTTAGCGTTCACTTTCTTTAGAGGGAAAATCATAAGGTGATTTTAAAAAGAACCCAAACCCCAACAAAACCAGCCTACTCTCTATGAGCAAATATTATCATCTTTCTTTATTACAGTAACCATTAACAAAGACCATGGTGGATCTGTTTTACTGAGTATCCAGTAAGCAAGGTGGTCTTTTCCCCAAAAAACTTTATAACCCAAATAGACCAGAGACATCAGGACAGGCAGGGCAGGTTCAGAACATTTTTCATCCTATCAACAGCTCTCAGCACCTGAGGGTCACAATCTCACTTTTTCTGCTGAAAGCAAGCATCTTCTTTAACACTTCACTTATTTTATGGAACCACACTGTTCTGCACAGATCTCTGAAAGACCACAGGTAGAGAGCTGCTGACCCTCAGCCCACCCTCATTGCAATTCCTCAGAGACCTCTTATCAGAATGATATCCTTCATATCTTGTGATATAGAACAATGAATCTTGCTCCTGTTTTTCCTCAGCACTCTACACTTCCCCATAGCCTGACTCTTTGCAGAAGCTCTTAAGAGGTGACTGGCATTTAGATGGCAGAACACTGAAAAGGTCAGGGCCGTACCACACAATGCAGCCATGCACAGGGCACACCAGCTATTGAAACATCATTGCCATAAATCAAATACCAGCACAGCTTGTTCCAGGAGGCCATGGAAACTCTGCTTGAAGGAGTTTGAGGTCTGACTGAGCAAGGATGGGCTAGACATCCCCCTAAAATGCCAGGTTATGAATCCATGATACCTGCTACTTTCCAGCTTTCAGCAGTATCCTGATCCTGAATGCTTCACAAGCAACAGACCTGATTTTACAAGATCACATCAAAGTCAATGTGGTCCCTGGCTGGTGATTTATTCATACTGAGCCAATAGAACTGAAACAAGACCTAGAAATAATAAGAGCTTAAGTAGGGATCATTCCACCTGCATTGAATATTACTATCTCTGGGGTTCTGAAAAATAAGATTAATATTTTCCAATTGAAATTTACAATGAGAGCTTAGCAAGTCATCAGCCTTGGATTTAAGCAGGTTATATGACAAGATAGTTATTCACCTGAGTTCTGTCACTATCTTTGTTGCACACTTTGCATGTTTCTCTTCAATCCCTCACAAAATGGACTGAATAAACATACTTCTATAGACAAACAAACTCCAAGGAACACAAAACGTACTCCCCATTCATCTCTTCTCACTCTTTAACCAGTCCTTTTTCTTCACTGATTAACAGCAGTCATGCACATGCATCTTCCACCACCCCTTCCCCTCACTCTTTGCCTTTTCTCACCTCTCTTGGTCTATTTTCTGCCCAACTGTCAGGGATAAAATTATCTCTATAATTCTCTCTGCCTTAACCATTTTCCAGCTGTTTTCCAGCAATATAGTTTCTTCCCTTGCCTGTCCCTTTTGAGTTCTCTTGCCATATGTTGCTCATCTGGAATGTCTTCAGAATTTTTTTTCATTATATACAGTCTCCCTTTTCCCGCTATTTTGGAATTTAGACCACGTAACACTGGCAGTTATTTAACTCTTGCAAAGCATATACAGCAAATAGAGGGCTTGTAAAAGACAGTAAACATGACAAAGTAGTATTTTACTTTTAATCATAACATTGCTACTCTGTGGGTACATATAATACCATTTGCAGCTGTCAGATTTGCAAGCTGAGGCAGGTGAGGCAGAGGTAAAAGGTCAATGCTCCTTATTTTGATAGAAGCAGAGGGAGCCTGACTTCTTTTATAGATTTTATGGGACTGTCATTCATAATTCTATTGAACATGACGTTTATCTGTCTGTTTCCCCATTTCACATCCTCACTGTGCTGGCTGTGTAAAACAACAAATTCTCTCCTCGCCTTCAACCTTCCTCCAGTTGTAAACTGTGCAGCTGTACTGCACAAAACCCTTCTAAATAAAGCTAGAGCTTATTCAGTAGAAAGACCCATGACCAATTGGAACACTTTGCATTTCCCTTGGCTTACGTGAGTAGCAAAATGAGAAAAACAAACAGAAAAGATAACTGTGCTCTGTTAAAAGATAATCCCTAAGTATAATAATTGTCTAGCAAGTTGGAGTGCCATGGCAAACAGAAACCCAATCAGCATTTAGTAATTATGTCCCCATTTATCTATGAGAATTATGCTCTGCCATCACTTCAGGGCCTTTAGAAATGCTCCTATTCCCCAAGGCTTCAGCTATATTTATAATGCAGTATCCCCTACTATTTTCCCAGTGTTATGGCAACAAAGAACACAATATTCAGAGTGATCTCAAGTTCTGACCAGGCCAGGCAGCAGGCTTTGAGTGGCCCTGTTGCACTCGGAGGGCGCAGGCCGGGTGTGCGCGTCTCTCGCTGTGCACGGGCACACGTCGCCCAGCCGACAGGAATAGCCTGCACAGAAAAGGCTCCACAGGATGGAGGAAAGGAACTAACAAAACTGTGTTTGTTTCTTCTCTAAACCTCCTGGCTAGAGGCACTTAATCATAGTATAGATTAGACTGTGCTGACTCATTCAAAAAAGAACCTGAAATTCAGGAAAGCTCACTTCCTTCCTACTTTTTTTTTTTTAATAATAGAGTTAGGCTTGACTCACAAGGTCATTGAAAGCTACAGAAATATTTCTTTCCACCTCAATAACCAAGAAACTCCTATGCAAGCTTCCACATTTTTTAATGATTTTTTCACACGTCAGTAAACACAGCAAGGTTGGGACCCACTAGAGCAGGCTCCATGTTCCTAACAAATATGTTTTTATCTAAATGGACATTCAGCTCTTGCAGTGACTGCAGTTTTCCATCACATTCACTTTGCACCAGCCAGCAGAGCAGAGCCCTTTCTCAAATTGCCATAGTCCTGGTCAGGACACTGCAAGGTTTTGTTTTCTCACTCAAGATAACTTCTGGAAGTAATTACTAATAGATGAAACCAAAGTTCAGCTGAGCTGTTAAGTGCTCCACTGAAAGTTTTCCAAAATTAGCAACTGTCATGAGTTCTAAGACTTAATAAGGATTCTTTGAGATTGTGCTTCCACAACAGTGCTGCTCAGTTACTGCCCTGTCAGCAGTACCACAGATGTGTTGCCACCTTGTCATTTCTAAAACCTACTAGAAGTGGGTGAGGGAGGAATTTATCTTACTTTCTGTGTGTTGCACATATATGCACATGTCAAAAAGTCATTGGGCCATACCAGCACTTACTATAGACAAGGAGGGAAACAGAGCAGCAGCATCAGGGTCATCCCATGTTCACATCCCATCTCTCTTTTAAATGTTCACACTGCCTCCATCTCTGGCAAAAATAAGCTGTTGCACCTTCATAGGCAAAGGAAATTCACATAATTTAGTCAGAATCCAAACTTCTACTCTTGCCCAGCAATGTATCTCATTGTGTTTGCCTCTATTCATCCAATACAGTGCACATATAGAAAGGGAAAATATTACTTTGGTAGAGAGTATTGAAATACAAAATGTCTGTACACTTCTTGAATACTTGAATAATTTTTCCTGGATAATCATAAACCAAACTTCAGAATCTACATTTCAAACCATTTCAAAACACCTTGTTCACACCTTAAAAGCAAAGGGGGGAATAAAGGGAGGGGAAGGAAAGAAGGAGGAAAAGAAGAGGGATATATCAATGGAATTGTGCAGCTAGGCAAGTAGTTCTCATCTGGATCTGAGTACATCCAGATACACTCCAATTATGCAGTAAGCTTGATAATAAATCTTGCACAGGAGCGTAAGAGCCGCATACAAGAACCAAGACTTCTTCCCTTAAGAAGTGGACTATAAGCATAAACAACTTTCCTAAAACCACTAAGCAAATAACATGCACACAGCTCTATGAGCAAGACCTGAGCACGGCTCTCACAGGTTATACCTCTCTGCTTTCACCCAACTGGCTTTTTTAAAATTACTTTCCACCATTGTCTGAGGGACTTAACTGAATCATCTGGGGTGGGGGCGTTGCTACATCCTGCTTGTATAAAAGACCCATTGCCCTCTTGTGGCTCCCCCACATGGGAGCAGACTGTGTCCACAAGGAAACTGAGAACAGCCCAACACAGTCTTTTTGTACCTTTTGAGATTTGCCTCACGGAAGGAAACATTGGCTTACATCCAGGCCCATGATTTACTGTAACCTTCCAAAGGAACATCCAGTTGACTGGAGCGATTTATTAGCCATGCCAAAAAAACAAAGGCAGGCAATATTTCTGGCATGTTCTGTTTCCAAAAGGCCCAAGCATAATAGAAGGGATTACGCCTCTGTTTGCTATTTCTACATTCAGAACCTTAAGCTTATTTGTAGTTCAACATTTTTGATGTGACTCGCTGATGTGTCAGAAATTGAAACCCCATCATTGGAAGGAAATTGTTGTTATCCTCCCAAGTAAGAAATGCAACTACATTTGGTCATACAAGCCTTATTATGCACACCTTCTCAAATACAGAAATCATACTATACTTCTGTAGAACCAGACATGAAGCCTCCAAAGACTGAGAAAGTTACCTCTTAAAACCAAATCAGAATACGTGAAAATACTCACTGATTCAGTATACAGGCACATGTGTAAGTGGCATGAAATGGGTAGCAACATGAGATGCTGGAATCTCGCTTTTAAGTAACTCAGTGTGATTTGCAGTTCTGTGGGTTCTGATCAGCACAAAGATTTGTGTCAACAGGTGTGAAAAGTTGTTTCTGTTTATCTCTTCCCTCCTCATATCTCATCAAGGAACTCTTGATACTTCTCTTGGCACACCTAGCTTCTCTGCAGCTGTCCCTCACACAGAATCATCCACCTTGCAAAAGTGTTTTCCAAGTGATAGCCATAAAACAGCAAGATAAAGACAATCAAACACATTTTTTTCCATACCAATGCTGAACTCACACAGTAGACACATATAACTAAGAATTACTTTATGTTATCTCCACAGTAAAATTTCACAAAATATTGTGACACCAAACACATTGTTCATCAGATTTCATGTCATCTTATTCAGCTGCAAGTTGGTCACACTTAATCACCATGACCTTCCGGAGGATCAGAACTTACTCATCTCAGTTGCTTCACTTCCATTAGCTGACCATATTAACAATATGTACAAAAGCACCATTGAAATGCCTGGATTAATCTGTGGGGCCAAGCTAAAAACATTTCAAGTCCACCCTCTTACATCAACAGAGAAGCCTGAGCTGAAAAATAAAAAAAGCTTGGAGTTTACAATGTGTCAAAAGAATCAACAATTAATTTTTGCTTCTTAAATTTCTGCTCATCACTGCCCCAAAACTTTAGACACAGAACTCTGTAAGATGAAAGAAAGATTGTATTTAGACATACTGAGTTCAAAAATGCAAAAAACAAGCACAAAGTAAGAAATAAAAATAACAACAAAACAAACAAAAACAATTAAAAAATTTTAAAAAGAGATAGACAGTTGATGAACATACAAGTCAGGCTTGGTTAGCAAGGTACTTAGGATACAGCATGCTGCTGGTCAATCTCACTGTGATTACAAACCTCAACATCTGGCTCTCAGAGTAGATGCAAATTTGGTGGCAGATGTTTGCAAGAATTACAGAGGACTGTTTCTGTAGTCAAAAGTGATTAAGGCAAGTTGTTCATTTTGCCACGTTTTTGTCACCCTTCCGTTTTGAACCATCACCTTTCTACCTCTTATCTGTCAGTCTTGGACAGGACAAGCCATTTGGCAATGGCTTACCCAATTAAACCTACTTCAAATGTGCCCTCATCATCCCAAATTCTTGATCCTTCCATCCATTCTCCACTTCCAATTCAGAGGTCACAGAGTTTAGCCAAGGCTGCCTCACATATTTTGCTTGTCTAGGCTCAACCCAGATATGACCATGGAGACTGAACCTCCACACGGCATTTTGCCCTCCTATTTTGCCCTGGTGGCTGCCTCCAGCCCTGCAGAGTGACCCCAAAAGAGCGTTGCACCTCTCCAGCACACCTTAATACCATCCAGAGCCCACAAAATGGGAACCTGCTAAAGCTTAGCTGAGAAGAAGGGTATCAATAATGCCTTCTCTATTCCTATCCCAATGAATCCATACCCAGGATATAAACCACTCAAAGTGACATTTCCTATGCCATTCTGTCGGTGTTAATGTTACCTCCCGCCTTGTTCTGGAAATACAGCCTTTGGAGTGAGAGCCTCTGCAATCAAAAGTCAGTTGCTAACACCACAACTTTCTTCCAGCCTCAACACTCCTTTCATTTATGAATATTCATCTGTTTCTAGACAAAAAAAAATTAATTTTGCACAGTATAAAATAGATCAAGGTAAGGTTGGATGGGGCATTAACAACCTGGTCTAGCAGAAGGTGTCCCTGCTCATGGCAGAGGTCTGGAACCAGATTCTTAAGGCCACACCCAACCCAAACCATTCTGTGATTCATTCTATGACCAAGAGCTTGTCTCAGTTTTAAGAGCCTGATTACATCCATTCCCACATTCCAGCCTTAAAGAAGAGAAAGAGCACACTTTGTGCTAAAAATGTCTCAGCTCATACATTTCACTCTTGAATGAAGCTTTTGACAAAGGAATCAAAGGATGCTAGACACTAGCTGGTGCTAGTAAATCGGGACAACCTCTTTCCCCATCCTTTATTCTTCTTTTTTTTTGTTTGTTTTTGCTTGTTTTTGTAGAAGAGTCCACCTTCATTCCCTAAACAAGCAAACCAGTTTGCAAAACACTCTGTACCAAAGGGGCTGCAGACAACCATGAATTTTAGTCAGCTTAACATCCTGAGCTGCACTTGAATTCATAACCTACAGGCAGATGACTTCATATGCTTTACCAACCCCACACGCCATCTGGTCCCCGCTTGGCACTGCCTTCTAGGAGCTCCCTGCCCTGTGGCTCTCCCACAGCTGTTGTGTTCACAGCCTCAGAACTAAACAGAATTTCTGCTGTGATTACCCCTAACTTTCTGTTGCTACTCAATATGCCTCCTGACATTTCCAGGCACCATGACTCAGTCGGATTCAACAATGTCCTATAGACATATGGCAATAAATAGCAAATTTTCCAGAAAGTAACAAAGAGCACCCAGATTCCCGAATGCCCTTTTCAGCTGCAACTAGAAATGAGCACTGTTCAAAAGACTCTCGATTTTGTGGAAACATGCATTGAAGTTCTCTGGATTTCAGATCTGGCCATGCTGTCTCTAAAGTGCTCACCACTGAGCTTCACAGGAACATCTCCCAGGCTAAAATCAAAAGACCCTTTTCCTTTAGCAGGACGCTGACACAGCTCTTGTTCCCCCCATAAAATGGCCTGAGGCACATCTTGGAGCAGTACCTGTTCCATGCAGGAGAGGGCAGCGATATACACGTGTGCATGCTTGGCAAATAAGTTGAAGGCATTTGGACACACTTCCTCCGAGTGTCTGACTCCCCTGGAGATTCATGATCACACCGTTAAGTCAAGGAAAAATTCCATTATGCCATAGGACAGCCCCAACATGAATGCAGGTAGATTGATGCTAAATTAAAGGAATCAAAAGTGTGAGGTGGAAAAGCAATTGCAAAACGCACAGGATATGCTGGTGGAAGAAAGAGGTTGAGGTTGGGAGAAAGCAGAGATCCACAGCAATTAATCCTTCCTTTAAGAGCTGACAGTACAAAATTATTTAAATATAAGCACCCACAAACGTTAGATAGGAGAAGGGGGAAAAAAAGGAGGTTCCTAAAGCATCTAAAGCTGAAATCTGCCAGCCACTCTGTCATTGGACTCTGTAGCACTTTGACATCTAAACACCAGCATGTGTTCAGATCTGGAGTATGTTTCAATAGGAAGTTAGTGACACTCGGAAAACCTGAAAAGACTTCCTCCTAAAGCTCTGTTTACTAAACTTCTGTGAACACCTTTACTTCTACTTTTGGAAAATATCCCAACTTCTTCCCATAGCAGAATCATTTCCTGCAGACATTCACGTGGATTATGGTTTTTTTTCCTTTTTGCATGGAATTCACAGAGAAAACTTGAAGACAAAAATAATACTCTGCCATATAAACCACCAGAAATTTAACAAGAATGATTTCAAGTGGACTACTTCACAAATTGAAAGGAGACAAGATGAATTAAAACCAAGGAAACACTCTCCAGGCACCTCTAGTGTGCCCAGTGCAAGTACCACCAAGATATATTTAGTACACAACTTACAGAAAATTTAAAAACAGATTTCTACTCAGACAGTTTATAGGGGAACCTTCACAGGTGCACCAGGAAGCCCTGCACATCCCACAAAACCTTCTTAAAGGTGAAGTTTAACAGCTGAGGGAGGCAGGAAAACCCAGAACCCAGGAGTGCTGGCCTCACTGCTAGAACAAATGCAGCCCTTGAGGCAAATGTGTTCTGCACAACTCCAAAAACTGTCACTCAGAGGTAAAGGAAGGAAAACTGGAGTTGTCTTGATGTTCACCTGCCTTGTACATGGGCATGAAGCTGAATGGCATAAAGCTAAGTGAATGTTTAAGCTAATGTTAACAGCCTACCCATTTAAAACAAAACTACAGAAAAACAAAAACCAAAAACAACCACCAGTAAAAGGATACAATGAAAGTGCAGCTGAAATATGCAAAGAGTATACAAAAAGATCTCTATTTCAGCAACTAAACTGTGGTAACTAGAGCTGTATCAACAGTACCTCTTAGTGGCCACAGTAATCTGCAACCAAAAAGAGGGAGGGAGGAAGAAAAAAAAAAAAACCCACGAGGAAGAAAAGCAAGTCATGAGTAGAAACATAAAGGAGATCAAGAAAAAAGAAAAAAATAGAAGGATTTGGTACCCTATCCTGGAGTAATGCTGTGGACATTGATCCAAAGATAGTGGATTTTCCCTTCATCTTTCAAAGAGATGTATGTGAACAGATATCACTCAGCCTGTGTTCTATGTGCCACATGCCTGCACCTCCTGAAGCCCTGCTAGCAAAACTCACCCTGGCCTTGAAAACTCATATTTAATATGCTTAAAAGTGTAAAATCCACTGGAAACATTTCAGATATGTAAAGTGAGATCCAAACTAAGGTAAATAAATTTCATGTTTCCTTCCATGTGGGCTAGGGAAGGGGCAAATGGGGAATGGGATACATCTGTCCATTTACAGTGTACTTAGACACTTAAAAATAACAAAGCATATTTCTGACATCCCTTGTGCTTCACTTCTGCAAGCTGTGAAGGATTGCCAGAGAGCTGGAGCAATGACTTGTGGCCAGAAAAAGGTGGAATCTGAAGATGGCAGGGGCAGGGGTAAGGGAACACTTTTCCTTGTCCTGCCTGGGGCATCAGTACACGGATCAAGAAGCAGGAGGCACGGCCTCCAGAGCACGCTGCTAAGGCAGAGCCTGTAGGCACAGGGGATAAAGAATACAGTGGCTATTTCAGGAAGATCATGAGTGTACACTACATTACAATTAAAGTAATGAAGAGGGGAAACAGTGAGAACCCTAAGTAAAATCCTCCCACCGTATGTAGCCACATAATTAGTGGAAGATATGGAATTAAAATGAAGCCTGCTTCCACTCTTCACCTCAACAAGACAACCCAGGATACCCTTTCCCAAGGGCAATGTTATCGTGTAACATCTTCCAAACTTGATAAGTTTGGAATTTAAATTGAACGAAATTGGGTTTGTTCAATTTAATACAGAAATAAACAAGTTGACTACTAGCAAAGTTTAAATTAGTATTTCTTTGGAAAGTAGGAGCATATGAATGTCCTCTACCTATCATTTAACTGCAGGCTAGAGTGCTAAATTTCCTCTGACTCTACCTCATGCCTGTAAATCTTCCAGCCAGTCATTAACTGCCTGGTAAAGGACTGGCACCTCATATATTGTCACTTAATTATGCTATGCTACATTGGGCTTCCTAGGAGGCACTCATTTAGCACAAAAACACCTCTAAAGAAAACGATGTAGACAGACTGCCCGAGCCAGAGACGATGAAGAATGCTGCTGACAGGGGAATAGAAATGACAACTAAAACAGCCTTTGGAACGGAAGGAGAAACCGTAGCGACGGGGAAAAAGAAACCAAGCATGGACATTTGAACCATCAGATAAACAGCAGCTGACAGGACATTTTAGATCTGGAAGGAGGGGGCAGAGGAGAAGGAGGAGAAGTGCACCAAAGTGGAAATAGAAAATTACCCTCCTGAATGAACGAGATGTGTTTGGAATGAGTCACAGGGGAAGGCGAGTGCAAGCATCAGCAAGTTGAGAAGCTGACTGCGCGGTACCTTGCTCCTGAACCCGGTCCTGAGAAACGAGAGACGGCTGAATAAACACAATGAGAAAAACAGCCTGTTCTCACTTCCTACCTTTGCCATGCTGAAATGAAAATGTTCTCTGGGCACAGCCCTACGAGCACAAGGAAGGCACCACCACCGCTGACTTGACATTCAGCACCTCAGAATTGTCCTTCCTTCTTCTCACTCCAAAGGGATGCTTGGGTCCTTCCTGCTATGGAAGGAAAACCAACCCTGCTCTTGTACCATACACATTGGCTTCAGGACCTATTGCCAAAAAAATCTGGAGCAGAACTGAACATAAAGGAGCCGGATCAGCCAAGGATATGAAACAATACCAATGCTGCCACATGGCAGTAACACACACACACACACAACTTCCCTCAGCCACTAGAACCACTGTGGATGCTGCCATGGATGGGGCATTTACAAAGAAGTCTATGGGAAGGCAGAATTGTATCTCTGGCTGCTCCACAGCCGAGAAGGATTTGGAGTATTTATGTTAACAAATGGCTGCAGCAGAAGCTTTCCTCCCCTCCCCCCTGGCTGAAGTTTATTTCCCCTCCCCTTGGTAAACATCAGAATTTCTCAGTCCCAGTGACATCTACCAAACCAGAAACCACCATCCTTCAAAGCACAGTTGCAACTGCTGTGCTTGGCAGCTTTACACTTAACTCTGGTGTCACTCAGCTACATCAAGCCACGGGACACAGTCAGGAATTACGTGGAAATTGCCAATAATGGCTAACATTAAAGTAAGATCTTTTTCCCCCACAAAACCAAGTTTTCATATGATATTGCCAAATTTAGGGTGGTGCAAATCAAGGTGGAAATTCAGGTTCAGAACCTAAGGTGCATATACTCATATCCCTAATTGGACTGAATAAATGGTCTCAGTCTTTTTTCCCCCCTATTTGTCATTGATTGATAGCTTCTACTTGGGAAGAAATCCCACTTCCTAAGAAAACACAAATAATGTGGCAAACAGTGAGAAACTTGGTTTGGTCCACATCTTTTTTTGATTCATCTCTTGAAGACTGATCAGGAAAAGCCTGATTTGAATCCATGGATAGTAAGGAATTAGGGACACAGCCTGTCTACATAAAACTGTATGTTTGCTACCATCACTGCAGACAAGGAGCCTCCTCAGTGCTGAAGGTGTTTGCTGAATGACTTTGTGTTGGTACCTGTGCAATGAGGCAGGCACTGTTAGACAAGCAATTGCCTTGCCTTATGTGCTACTGAAATAATTGCTACAAATGGCGCTTAAAGGATTTCTAAAGCAAGAGGCAGCACTGGTGTGCGTTCCTCTGAGCTGAAGAAGTGACTTGAAATCTATCCTTTCCCTTTCCTTATCTCCACATCACTTTGCCAGCAAAGGTCAATTACATGCTCACAAACAACCAGCTCATAGAATTTGCACTATTAGCGAAACCTTAGTCACCAGTTCCGGCTGCCTGCAAGTATAAAAAGCAGCAGCACTGCAAGCCTGTGTTAGAGCTGGTCAGGAAATTATACCCCCACTTCCCAACCCACACAAAAGCATTTTAGGAAAATGAACAATTTCCAATTTAATCGAAGTTTCCAGTTTACATGCAGAGTTAAATTTTGTTTGGTTTTGGCAAATAAGCCCTTTCCTCAGTTCAGTAAGTTTTAGTGTTTTTTGAAGACAGCCTAGAAATTCAACCCAAGTAGAAAGTTTTCATTTAGATTTTTCATTTCATCAGAAAGTTTTGTTTTTCCCATCCCACAGACTTTTGACCAAATTAACCAACCAGCCTCAAGGGAAGTCTCTTTCAATACACAGGACTTCTACCTTCTTACTTATTATGACACACTCAGTTCACACTGTACTGCTCACAATCAAGAATCAAAATCCTAAATATTTATCCTGAGCTTTTTTTCACAGTATTACTTGTACAGGTTGATATCAATTTGTAAAACTTATTCTAAACCACTGCAAATAGGCTTTGAAACTTTCATTGTAAATGTCATGGAACAATGCTGATACCAACATTTTGGACAGCTTTTTACATGTACTAACAGTACACAAAATCTGAAGAGATTAGCATCTCGCTGCAAAACTAAAGGCAGATGACAAGGCTTCAAATAAATTACAGCAGCATAAATCTGTTCTGTTTTCAGGTCACTGAGATCTCTGGACACACCCAAGGGCTGTCTTTGTTTTTTTTTTTTATTATAGGGAAAGAGAAGAAAAATTCACACAAAGGTGCTGCATACAAGGAGTTTCCAGATCTTAGAGTAGTTCCACTTTTAAAGAAGGTGAATATATATATATACTTTTTTTTACATACATATATATACATATAGGATGCAAACACAGTAATTGCCAGTCAGACTTTGTATCTATCAGAAGATATTTGTGTTCCTTCAGGGGACAGAAATGTCCTTTAGTACCTGGTAGTTTTCAAACATAACTGTCAGAAACTGTGCAAATCAGAATCTACAAGTTTTAGCACTTCAAAATTAGATTTGTCTGATCTCCTCAGTGCAACTTTTACCTCTGTTTTGCTTGCAACCCCAGCCCACAAACCTCTGTCAAAACTACCAAACTGAAAATGGAGTAAGATAACAAAAATCAGAGCAAGAAACCGTTCTGTGTCTACTCCCTAACATGGATCCCAGTGTCATGGATCCCTATCCTTTTTCCATAATTTAATGTCCAAGACACCCCAAACTGCAGCTGAGTGTTGGAGGTAGGCAAATGTGTTGGCCCAGCAACTTCACAGCAGGATGGGATCTTCAGAGCAAACACATGCTGGGCTGGAACTTACTGTTAATGGGACAAATTCTCAGTGGGAAAATCCCACCAGCTCTAATGGAGCTCCAACACATGAGGGTCTGGCCACATTGTTTTTATGTTCTTTCCTCCTCTGCCTCCTTAACCACAGTTTAAGTCTCAACTTTTACTAGAAAATTTCCACTTGGAGAAAATCCAGGGCCTGTTTCTAAGGAAAGATAAGGACTGTGGCATTAAATGGTGTGAAAATAAATCATCTTCCACAGTACTTCCCTCAAAGTCTCACTGTGCCCATTAGAAGATCAAATGATACCTGTGGTAAATATCTGAACTTAGCTATTGCCTGTGATGGATACACATAAAGCAGTTTCTACAGTTTTTATAGAAGGCAAAAAAATATATATTTTAAAGAGATTTAACAGTTGCATGCCAAGTTATATGTTCTGTAAAATACTGTTTTATGGAATATGCTCAGGTGATCCCAATAGGGGAGAAAAATCATAACTATTTTTCCTTGCTTTGTTTTGAAACAGTAAATATTGTCACCCTGAAGGCCATTAAAGTGCTCATTATATAGACACTACTTATTTCAGCAGCCATAGTTAAGCTGCACATATATACTGTGCTTTATCCTTGTATTTATCAATATCCTACAGAAAGCTGCATGTTCCTATGTAAGATCACATTTTATTAATCTATGCTGAAAAATACACACCTCATGTTTGGCAAAATATTAGCCAGGTAATCATTTAACAAACTGCACCATATTTCAGAATGGTTCACAGATACCAAAAATATACTTTATCCCTAAACATGGTTTAGCCCAAGTCTCCTAATCTCAGCAATAAGAGATTTATTAGGTATTTCCAAAAAGGTTTCTGAATCACAATTCCTAGTCAAACACACCAGGAGGATAACACATTTAATGTTATCACTCAGGAAATATCATGCCTTATACCAATAAACCAGGACTTTCAATGACAAAAGGAAGGGGGGAAGATAGACCTTTTTAAGCTTTTAAAGATTTGTCAAATAAATCTCATTATTATAAGAAACTTGACATTATAAATGAGCCTTTGATAGAATATCTCACTGGTACTTGCAAACTCTGTGATAAAAATCAATTTAGACTTTCCAAAGGACTAGTATAAAGTGGATATGAATGAGAATTAAGGACAAAAGACAATTAAATCCTGTCTCTAATACATTCTAAAGAGCAGAATGCCATAAATGGAGTGTAAAGCAAGTTGATAATGGATTTATTATGCTTACCTACTCATAGCATCAAACTGGTTGGAGGAGAAGTCCTCTTGGAACCCAGATCAACCAAGAAAACTGCACAAGTAGGAGTATTTTAGTGAAATGACAGAGTAATCAGATTGCATTCTTCCAGAAATCAAAGTGGCACCTGGGCAACAGAGATTTTTACAGCATATATTCAGTGGTCTCAGAATAGACATGCTAACCCAGGTTCTTTATTTGGTTTGAGGAGTCTTTGTTTTGTCATCAAAATAAAAATAGTAATAATAAGTTTTTGTTTTGTGGCAATATTCCTATTTGTTCATAGCTGAGGATGTTTTTATCTGGCAAAAAACTAAAATAACCTCACATTGAGTAGAATGTATAGGCCTGTAGAGAAGTATCATGTCACAAAAGCAGAAATGTCTCTGTGCTCAGGTTCAAACTGAACCTCTGTGGGAGTTCAAGTGCAAATTATGTAAAACTCATTGGTTAAAGTCTGCATTCCCAAATTACTACACAAAGCACAAGCGAAAACAAACTTGCACTACAATTCAGCACCACAATATTCCGAGGCTGGCCAGTCCTGGGGTCCTCCTCAGTCTTTGCATCAGGAACTATATAGGAAACAACAAGGTATTGTGGGTTATGGAACCATTCTCCTAGAACAGTCTGATAGGTAAATACTGTGTTTCAGCTAAGCTCTTGCCAAACCCCAGACTGACACATGCCCAAGGGGCTAGATCAGTAGCACAGACTTAGCAAACCACCTGGAGACATCTTCATGACTATGAATTTTTTTCTTCAGAAACCACCAAGGCCACATTTGAAAGATCCCTACCGTGATTAAACTCCATGGTGCAACCCAGACCAACAGAATTTGAACATGTGCAAGCAGATATTTCTGCTCTGGTTTTCCCTTACCTATTCCTCTGGTATTCCGTATCATGCCTTGCTTTGTGCCTCAAGGCTTCAAGTAAAGTTAAAAATCTAGCCTGAGGATCAGTCTTTCCACTGATAGAAGAAATTTCAGAGCCTGCATTTGCATACAACCTGGAAGAATACAGTCCAGACCAGGGTATCCTCACAGCATCCCCTTCTACAAGATGTATGCTAGACCCTTCCCTGAGACCAAGAGACAGGAGATAACCTTGGAAAAGATTTCGGAAGGAATTTGGTACCTGAGTCCCCTTTGGGGAAGGAGCAACCCAGGGGACTTGCTGCAGATCAAAGCTTCCAGCCATGATTGCTCTAAGTCCAGGATATGCAACAAAGTGCACAAAAAAAAGTGCTCTCATATGAAGTTTGTAGAAAGAGGGGTGTTTGAAAAGCTCACATCAAAATCAAAACCAAGCTGAACTTCTCTAGTTTAAAGCTCTGCTCCACAGCCAAATAGAAATATGAGCCTATCATGTGTGAATGAATTCTGAATTATTTAAGCTGCCTTACAAAGTTAAAATGAAAATCAAGCACCCCTGTGAAAAAATTAAGAATAGTGTCTAAAGTTTCACAGGAGAAAAAACTTTACTTCCAAAACTTGGAAACAGCCTTTGGTATTTTTGGTTCTTTTTATCACCTCACAACAAACAAATCCCTTTGATTTTTAATAAACCCAGTTGTATTTTCTACAGTTTGCATGACTGACAATTCTTAAAGCAAACAACACCAAAAAAAACCACTAAAAAAAAAAAAAAATCAACTTCAAATACACCAAGCTCAAAATAGAATTTTGGAGAAGATCATTTTTATATGGAAGTCATCAAATCACAGAGAAGACTGTTTTTGCAGCCTGTTGTTCTCCAGGGCCTGTTCTTTGAGCAACTTTTCCAAGAGCAACATTAGTTCTGTTTGCAATTCATCTCTCCAGTGAGCATTTTTAAACTTGAAGAAGTGGCAGTGGGGGGAAAAAAAGAAAAAAAAAGAAAAAAAAAAAAAGAAAAAAAAAAGGAGAGGCCAGATGACAAAAATGTGGACATATTTAAAGCAGGGGTCCTACAGGAATGAGAGGGTTCAGCTTTGCGTGCATGTGAATGTATTTTAGATTTGAAGGAAGTCTCGCTTACAAGGCAAAACCGCTGGCGGTGTGAATTATACGAGTCCAACTTCCTCCAGTTTGGCAGGGTGGTGAGAGCCCTGCAGAAGGCAGCCACTGTGGTTTGACTCTCACTGATAATAGCCGACCCTCCCCTCCACCCCCTGAAAACTCAGCACTCTAAAAATAAGAAGGAAGCAAAAGGAGAGCCATTTCCTTGCCAACGCCAGTAGCTGGGAGGCCTGGAATGATGCCATTAGATACCCTGCTATTTATTGCCCATTTCCACCCCATAGGAAGCTTGGGGAAGTAGTTGCCAAAAGAAAAAAAGAAGGGAGAAAAATAAACCTTCCTGTTTGGCTTAACATTTGACAGGACAAAGATAATTCTAGCTCTACATTTTGCACGTTCTTGCCCACAGTTGTCTTCCTCCAGAGGTTCCTTCTGAAAACAAACAAGGATTTTTATACATCACTGCTTTCAAAGCAAACACAGGAAGTATCTTCTCCAGTCTCCTTTGCTGCTTCACTCCCTCTTCTCTGGGCACTTTCATTCTGGACAGCATAAAACCAGGAGCATTAAAATATATATGCTCATTAGTTCAGTTTCCTTCAGAAATTACTTTTTCATCAATACCAAAGGTTTTGCAAGTTAGTTGTAGTTTTAACAAGTTGTCTTAAATCAAAGACACGTCTCTGGGGGAAGAAGTGCGAAAAGCGCAATTAAATGAAAATAACATTATTTGTTATATCCTCTCTGTCCAGACCAGAGAGGATTCAAATTGGTCTCCTGTCTGCCCAAGGAAGGCCATACCCCCGAGGTTAAAAAGGTACTTCAACACCTTCTCCTGAAGCTGTTCCACTTTATTTAAATTAAGGATTAATTAAAAGGATCAAGACAAACTATCACCTGGTGGAGCTAAGCTAGTCACCTAACCCAGGCTCTCCAAAGCCTGCTCCTTTGAGGAGTTACAACTTACATCAGAAATGACAATAAAATAGAAAAACTTTCAAAGCTGAGATTAGCTGAGTGTCTGGAGACTTATTTTAAGTGTCTGGTCCGAACTGAAGCTGGCTAAGAAATGGTCCTGGTAGAACTTAATTCCAGTGCAGAAGCAGTCCAAGCAGTGATGTGGAAGAGTAACCACCCACCTACTCCAGCCAGGCCACCAGTCTGAGCAATCAGGACTGGGCAGATTGAATCCTGCCTGACCCACAGCCTACAAACATGCCACAGGACAATAGAAACTGCATATGGTGGGAACATGTGAAAATGCAGCACCCCAGGACAGGGTGGGAAGCTTGTTTCTTGTCCTGCTAACATTTTTAGGATTACAACAACAAATTCTTCTGCACCAGGACACAAAAGAGGAGACAGAGTGGGAGATGTACCCTCCAACCCCTCCTCTGAAAAAGAGGCATCTACACAGGACAGCCAAAAAGCCCAATAGTCAGAGCTTGTAACAGTGAAGGAACAGGAACCTGAGAATCAAGACCTCATGTTTGGCAGGCATATCTCCTGCATTCCCAGGAAAAGCTTTACCCTCCAGGGTATTGGCTATTCTGAGCTCTCTGCTCTGGCTTTCTGCAGGAACTCAGTGCCAGATCACAGAAATTTTTCCACGCAAAAGTTTCATCCAAAGTGACAAGTTTCCATGAAAAGTTTTGATGAAAAAAATGTTTTCTTGGAAAATTCCTAGCAAGCTCTAATCTTCACGTTAAATCATGGCCATGGATTTACAGCAGTGTGCTGCACGCATGCTGACTGCAGCCTAGTAAAACTGTACTGAGCTCTGGTTCCTCCTCCACCCCTCCTTTGGGACATGTAAAATCTTGCAGCCTCTGGGTCCTATATAACCTCCTGGTCAAAAATGTAGTAGGTTTTTTTTGTTCTTTATTGTTATTAATCAAACTCTTGTTATTTCTCAGGAGCAAAGCATCAAGACCTGAGTTTTGTAACTTTCCCTCTTGTTTTCACCTAGTCACACCAAGCGATTCGCCCAGCAGGGATTATCTCAGATGTCCTCCCTGAATGGTGTGGCACAGATTTTACAGGCACAGAAGGCTTTCTGTTACTTGCAAAGGATTACAAGCAGCTGAAAATTCTTCCCTTGCTCCCTGCTGTTTTGGAAGCGCAGTGCCATCTTCAAAATAAGCAGGGACAGTTGAAAACAGCGATGAATCTCCCTCCAATCCAGTGCACAATATCATGGAAGCTGCTTCTGAAAATACAAGTGTTTGAATTGCAATTCTCAGCTTTAATAGGATTTCTGATTGCATAGAAATTAAATTATACTCTCTTGGCAGCTCTCCATTTCAAGGGGAAATGACATCTTTCTTTCATGAGCAATAAAGATCAGGAGGCAGTTTAGCCCCCTACACTTCAGGTTTTTAGATGGATGGTTTCCAGTTTTTTCCAAAAAGCCCGAAAGCTTGCCACTCACATTCCCATTATCTCCTCCTTTCAAAGGACAGCACTGAAGACTCAGCACAAAGCTACCTCTGATTGCGTGTCATACATACTAGAAACTATAGATCCATGTTAAATTTGGGCTGAAGTACAACACAGTTGTCATACTGACAACTAAAAACTTATGAAACTCATACATTTCTACGTGCAACAGACAAAGAACAGACACTGATGGCTAATCTGTCTTGAATTATCTCATATTTGATGTAGGCCAAGTGCAAGCACGTGGACAGTTCCCCTGGAGCAAGTGTTGTGCAGTAATGTTGTTTCACAGCAAGTCATCTGCATGCTAAACCTTTTCACTTGGAGCTATGGCTCAGTCAAGACACAGTGTCGACCTGACCTTGACAAGAAGGAGCTGAAGGAATTGTGAGCCCTCAGTCTCTGAGCAGAGATTTCTTCCTGGACAGGTATTAAAGCCAGGAATGTTCATTTTTAAATATACCTCTGAACAGTCAGTGTGCATGCAAAACAAACCTAGGAAGGGAATAAATATGGGGGCTGTTCAAGTTTCACATACAACCAACACCACTGATTCTACACAGTTTTCACTCACTTGAAGATAATCAAGTCTTGTGATGCCAAAGCTTCAAACCCCATTCTCTCCCAGCACTAAATCCTGAGAAATCAGTGTCAGTAGAGAGCTACTACAATACACATGCTGCAGATGTAAATGGTGATTGTCAATGGACTGCAGCACCTCCCAGTTTCTGTGCAGTACAACAGAATATGGAAAAGAAAATAATTGTTTCCTCTAAGTCTCTTTTCCTTGTGCTGTCAAAACATCAACTACTCTGCCATCTCACCCTCCCTAGCTGATAGCGCCCTGCACTTTTACACTGTTTGTACTTGCTCTGCTTAGAATTCAATTTCCTCTGGTGATCTGCATGCAGGCAAATATTGCCCAGGGCACTAATGTATATTTGTTCTTCTTGAATTGCACACAGAAATATTGTTGCTATGCGGCGAGCACAAAACAATCCAGAAGTCACCTGACATCCTCCATCAAACATTTAGGAGTCATCAAACTTAATTTCCCCTTTGTGCCATAAAACACCGAGAGGAAGCTTTAATAGATTGTATTATGTAACGGTTCTATAAAAATAGCAGGCCAGCACTGGAGCACTTCCTTCCTGAGGCCCAATAACCTATGCTGAAAGGATACACACTGGTTTCCCTGGCAACCATGAGAGATGACACTAGGGGAAAAACAGCAACAAAAGGACCATTTTTTGCTTAGTAAAATAAGGTCTGGCTTCAAGCTTGTGATACAGTGAATACAGAGTGCCTGACAGAGAGAGAACTGGTTAATAATTCTGCTCAGGTCCCAGTGACCTTGCAAGGCTGTTAATGCTTTTCATTTCTTCTTCTACTGCCTATGAAAAAAAAAAAAATACCACAACCACAACAGCAAACGCACTTCAGCAACTATTAAAGTTTTAAATCTTTTTAAATTAAAAAAAAAAAAAAAAAAAAAAAAAAAAGAAAAGACATTTGATGCCAGACTGTATCAGAGATTGATCTGACCTCCTAGCATTTCCACATTTCTCCCATCCACTTGCATAGAGCTCAAGATTTTCACATTTTGGTTCCAAAGACTCCTTTCTATTTCCAAGCCTGCCACGCTTAGTACTCCATTGTCCAGCAGACAGCTGTTTTCAAGACAAGGCCTTTAAGGCCTTTGCAAGTAACCAAAAAAACAAACTCCCTCCCCCAAAAAAAATCTCATGGAGATACAACACCACACTAAAGGAACAACCCAATGAGCTGGAACACTTAACAAGATCATCTCTCTAGCCTTATGCAGCCCTTCCACAGCCCCACACTCCCACAGGGAGCCAGAGAGAAAAGTGACAAAAATGGTTTTTGTTTCAGTCCAACCATAAGGGCTGGAAGTTTCCTTAGGGCATAACCACGTGAGATTATTCTTGTTGCCTTCAGCTTTCCCTAGGCAATTTTTAACCCTTGCTTGTTGCTGCTGAGGCAGCTCCCACACCAACAAGTTGCTTTCTTCCCTTGCCCCTCAGAAACCTCTGGCACATTAAGGTATTACACTGTGCAGTGTCAGTGGGAAAATGCATGTTTTTGAGAAGATTTTAAAAAAAAATAAGAAAAAAAAAATCACTTGTTTTCTCTACAATCTGGAAAGCAGCTGTCTAAGGCTCATTTCCCGCCTTTCTGAAAAAAATTCCCTTCCTCCTCCTTGTCAGTCAATAACAGGAGGAAATGCATTTGAACAGGAAATGTAGTGGTACATAACTCTCCTGCTGAGCAACTCCACCATCTTGAAGTGATCCCAGGCTCCTCACGCAAGCAAGAGAAATGTCACATGGCCTGCTGAGGAGGAAACCCAGGAATAGAGACACTACAGCAGCAGGTATCCTGGATGGAATGCTATTTCTGTCATTATAGCTCCCTTGCTAAAAGCGTGTCTTCAGTCTTCAAGTGGGTATTTGGATATTCCTCTTCATTTCCTCTTGGAAGTGAAAAGGTGTTTGCTGTGGCTGTATTTCAGCGGGGGATTAAGCCACCCCTATGTGTTACCTACTTCACAGGATCACACACGTTCCTTTAGACCTGTCCACACTGGGTGAAATTCTCCCACATGCACGAGGCCAAGGCATTACATAACTGTTTAGGAGGTTAAATAGGATTTGAGGGGTGTGTAAGGCACTGTAGCTGGATAAATCTCCCTCAAGATGATTTAATTCTGACACATTAACCCTTTCAAACACATACATGAGGCCTTTATGAAGTGTCCAGTTTAGATGGAAATTGGCAAGAGACAAATTCTTCTGCCACCTTCAAGGCAGTTTCATGCAGACTCATGCACAAATTCAGCCCAGTTCTGACTGGGAACTGCTCACCAGGGCACTGGGACAATGCTCTGTGGCTCCCAGCCCTAAAGTTAGCCATGACACAAGACTCCACAGCAAGGTAGCAACAGACCACAAGGACAACTGTCACAGTGAAGTTCAGCTCCGTTAAATCCAATTGCCCAATGGGATATTCTCTAATCTAAGATGGAGCAGAGCTTCTGAATGGTGCAGAAGCAGCAGCAGCAGTGAGGGCACCTGGCACAGAGTCCCAAGAAGTGAAGAGCCCAACACCAGCACAGTGCCTGTGTGTCCCCCATGCTCGTCCAGCAGCACACAGCTGTGTTAAGGAGGCAGATGGAAATTCCCTCAGGTGTCCTACAGCTCCTGCTCCTACCTGGGGGCTGCCAGCCCAGCAGCCACATTTGCTGACTTCATTCCAGCCTTCATTAACTTGGAGAGAAAACCCTCTCTCTATCAGAAACGCATCCTCACTGCCCATCGAGCAGCTGCCAACAGTGCCCGCTCCTACCCCTGACAGGATGCCAGCTCAGGCACAGCTTACTTGCAGCCCAGTTACTTAGTTACTATGCTAATTAAGCACCTAAGCAAGTAGTGCATTAATGTGTCAGGATTTCAAAAGTTAATATGAGCGCACTGGGCATTTCCACTTCCGAGTCACAGCAACCAGCACAGGAATAATTAAACCAGCTGCAAGCGCCTCCAAAATGTAACGCTCATGCAAGACAGACTGTTCATCTGAATTTTAAGGACAAAAGCAAACAACGTATCTGCCTCAGAATGCTTTAAAACACTAACAGCGAGTGCACAGTCAGAGTTAAGCCTACAAAATTACACCCGATATACTTAAGACAACAAAAATACAGGGAACATGCAGCAGTACTGAAGCAAGCTGTAACGAGGTGAAACAGACACCTGAGAGCATGCCAAGGCAGGTTAGTGTTGCCAATTAGAGCATGCTGAACTTGCAGCCACTAGTACCTGCTCGCTGCCCCAGACACACTGCTGGCAGCAGGCTGTTAACATTTAACCGGGGCCCTGGGGCCGCTGCGCTATCTTGGTGAGCCTGTGGAGACCTACACAAGCTCCCTGGCTTCAGGCTGCACCTATGGGGTCAACACACTCAACCATGGAACTCTTGGAAGATGACACCAGCAACTTCCTAAAGGATCTGTCCAGCCAGGAACTAGGCCTGGATTGCAACAATTAGGCTAGTACAGATCCTAGCAATGACAAAAAAATATTTTTTACTCTCAAATTAGCCATTTTCCCAATTCCCCTATGTAAATTTCAGCTTTTCACCACACCAGAGAGAATAGGAGCCCCAAAGGCAGGTGGAGCTTTTGACACTTTTAGGTTTGAGAGAGGGCAAGCCTCCAAAATAAAGTGCATGTCAGGATCAGGTCATTCAGATTTACATTTTAATCCTTCCAGTAACAAGGTCACAGCTGTTTAAAACGGGTGCCCATGCTGTAATATTTTCTCCTGTGGAGAAGGAGGTTATGTATGAAAAACTAAGAGCTAACACACTGTGTCAGAACAAATCACCCATCCCAAGAGCCTGTCTCCCAGTAGTGGTAGAGAGCAGATCTCTCACAAGGAGCAGAAGAACTGGGTGAGCACACACGATACCTCCTGGCAGTCTCCCAGCAGCCAACCATTTGAGGATCAGAGACTTCCTGTGCCAGACTCCTTTTTATCTATTTAGTCACCCTCAATTAATTTCTCTTTCATGAACCTGTCCAGTTGACCTTTGTACCCATAAAGCACACTATCTGGTTGCTCTAAGTGGATAGACAGGTATCCGTGGTATGTGAGACAGCAGCATTTTACTGCTACTGAAGAGAGGAAACTACAAACCAAGAGCTTTTGCAAGGCTGCCTGCTTAACGCAGCTCGTGATTTCCCCAGCACTGCCCCCCACCACGCAGGCTACGTGATGGAATCGACGAGGTGGGATAAAGCTGGACATCTCAATGCTACCAGATTTGTAGGGACACAACCATTAGAAGCCTGGAAACAATTCAGGATTCCAGGGGGTTCTCTGATGGCTGAACTCAGCCTCTGAAGTATCTTGAAGCAGGAGTTTGCAGGAGCATCCCAATTTAAAGCGTTATAAAGGTGCCTCTGCAAGATGCATCAGAGGATGACATGAAGAAATCAATTTCTCCAAATCCACAAGGAAGAAACCAGTGACTGAAATCATCAAATAGCAATCTTTAATTAGTGCCTCACTAAAAGCTTGTTGTGATGACACATTAAATGAAGACAGGGAAAGAAATGAAGCAGCATAGAAACAGTTCAGACACGCTACCATGGCTTTGAAGCCAAAGTTCCATCAATTCACATCACAGCGACATCTCATAAGACAAAAATAAACCCACCAGAACCATCAAAGCAAGTTACTGTCTCTTGGCACTACTGAACTATTCACCCATAACCCTCCTCACTGGTGTGCCAGCAAGAACTCCAGGACTTAAGTCCTACTTGAGCACTGAAAACAGCCTTTAAGTGGCACTGAAGTGAAAAGCAAAACAACCGTGCAGACCCCTTGGACAGGAGAGAATTCTGCCCTCTCTGCACCTCTCAGTGGATCACCTTCTGTTACTGGGTGCAGCAGCTAAGAAAAGCACCTTTCCTTCTGGAGGCTTTTTCCATGGTGAAACTGAGGCATCAGCCAAGCTAGTCCTCTGATCACAGAGTCGGTATCCCTGTTAAACAGATTCAAAATTAAGCCAAGAAGAAAGTAGAACTTGAAGACTCTTTTAAAAAAAAAGCCTGGAAGATCTCTGAAGGGAAGTCCACAGGAAGACAGATTCTTGAAGACCTCTATTTTATTCTGTCTGCATTGAGCAACTTTGAGTGTAAACCAGAAATGTACAAACATTTTATTAAAACATAAATTTTATTAAAAATAAAATTTAAAAAAACAAACAAACAAACAAAAAACACATCAGAGACACTTAACAAGGCTCTTCTGAGAATAAAATCATGGAAGATCACCCTGGCATCTTCAGTCTCTTGCCTGGAACACAGGCAGAGAATGCTTTTGCTGCCTGCAAAACTACAGAGGGGGAAAGGTCACAGTGTCACCCTTGCTCTGCAGCAGTGCACACACTTCATTCTTGATAGGGATGCTTGTGCTGTCTCTCTGATTTACACTCTCCAGAGACTCCTGGAAGGAATGGAGTCTCTGGAATCCTGTCTGAGCCAGCCCAAGCACTGTAATGATTCCTAGAGTATGTAATCCAGGAATTCCATTCCTTACCATGCCTCCAAAAGCCATGGACAAGCCATGCAGATATTCACACTCTCTAAAAACAGAAATCCTTATGCCTGCAAGCACATCTCACCACCACATATTAGTTTCTATCACTGGAAGTGTTGAGGAACACTATGAATCAAACCTGAAATAGACAGAGAAAATAATGGGTTTTTTTTAAAATGCAAAATGAGATCTTATATGTCCAGCACTGAGAGCTGAATCTACCTAAATCACAAAAAAGCTCCATGTTCCCTACTGCTCCCAAGTATAAGCTCCAAGCAGATCCTGTGCTGCTAGCTGTTACTTCCTTCAGGCAGCTCCTGCAGGGAAGTTAATTCTGTTTCCAAGTCACATCTTCAGGGCTCCTTTTGCATGTTTGCTGTCAGGCATCCAGCACATCAAGGCAAACATCTGGAATAAAGCCTTGGGTGCAAGACACATTTGTTGCTAAATAAACAAAGCCACTGCTACAAGAAACAGCCATGCTTCAAGGTATAAAGCAACTGGGTTTTTTGGCCAAAGAAACACCCAGCCCCTCATTGTACCCCCTATTTGAGAAGATACCTGGACAAGTGATGCCACTGCTGCCTGAGGCACTGATAAAGGCCAAAGGCTGGGAGCGGCCAGGAGAAGAGATAAGCCATTGGTCTGACCTAGCAAATCACACCTTTTGTTCAGCTCGTTTCCTGGGGATTTGAAACAGCTCTTCCCATTCTCTCTAAACCCAGATAAATAAAGAGTGATGGCTTTAGAGCTTTTCAAGTGACAAGAGCTGGAGGAAAGACAGGCCTATGGAAACAGGCTTTAACGGGGGTGCTATCAGCTGACATAGGGACCCGTATATCGGCTTATTGAGCAGATTCCTCCCACAAACAGTGACAATAGCTTGTTCCCTCACATGCAACCCCAGTAAAGCTCTAGTACTTCCTATATCCATGTAATTAAAACAAAACCAACCCTACCAGAACCAAAAAAAGCCAACACCATTCTGAAAAGGCCAACCTACAGCACAGGACTGGAGGGGAAGAGATTAATTTTCAGTGCTGTAACCCCCTCATGAGCCTTATCTGGTCTCAAGTATCTGATAAGTATCTGACACCCCATTACAATATCCAAGTACTGAAATTTCAGTACAATGTTGAAAAAAAAAAAAAGCAATAATAATAATGTTGCAGGCTGCATGGGACAAACACTGTGCAATTAGAGAAGAGCAAAGAGCTGGCACAGAGCACTACAACCCTCTCCACGGCACCTCTTCTAACTGGTGCTACACCACCAGAAAAACAGTGGTGCTACTTGAGCATTCTGAAGGAGTGCAGATGGCATAACTGAGCTGCAACATAGTCACAGAAATATTATTTGCACTTTTCCTTCTAGACGTTCCCACACTCTCCATCTAAGCTGAACAGAACACCCACAAAAAGGTTTGTGGTTACGGCAAAAGTAAACCCATTATCAAATTTCTCTGACATTGTCCTGGAAGTTTACATTGTAAGAGGAAAATCAAATTTTATGCATCTGATTATGAACACCACACATCTCAAAGTAAACATGACCAGCCTGATTTGGGACTGTCTGGAACAGAAAATGTTCAACAACTGTAGGAAGACACAGGGAGTATTGTAAATGAACTCTAAATTCTATCAGCGAATTTTCACAGTTCTTACTCACTGGAAACAGCACTCGTCTTTAGTTTGGTTCCTTCAAGTTTAGCACTTGTCTGAATAAATGTTTTGTGCCAAATATAGCTGTACTGACAAAAATGGGTGCAATAGTCCATAATTTTCTACAGATGGATAAGGAATTCTCTCTATAATGCTTCTGACAGTCCCTCTGTCCTATTCAACAGGTGTATCAAATATTCCAAGTTACTCTCTCACAGCCATAATAGCAGAAAAGAAAATTAATGGCAAAAATTTAAATACTACAGTATTTAGTACAGCTGAAGTTATTAATAGAATTTGGACAAAAAATATAAAATGTGTTTTGTAAAATTGTGGAAGAAATGAAGTCCACATGTGGATTTCAGACCAAAAGATGTGTGTTTTGGGATTTGATGGGTTTTTTCCTTCTAGGGCTCAAAAACGTCTTTTCACTGTCAAAGTGGTTTCACAACTTTAGGGCAGATCAGTCAAGCAGACAAACACATACATGATGGCCACTAGAATTCCTGGTGGTTTCTACTAGAATATGTACCAGCAAATGGACTCCAAGATTTCAAGACAAATGGATTTGAGTCCCAACAGTGAATGACTGGTCTGCTCCCAATAAAACACAAAATCCACCTCCTTTCAGAGTTTGACCAGGAACACATTTGAATGAGATCAGTGAAGAAAAGGTGTCCCAGTCAGTGTATCTGCCTACTCTGAAAGGACTGAAACCAACTAGGATCCCAGATTATTCTAGGAAATAGGTATTTTCTCAAAGCACTTTTGTTGATTTAAACAAAATTGTTAATTTTGCTCAACTTTGAGATTCAAGTAAACTAAAAAGCTCTGAATTATTCTCAGGTCAAACCCATGAGATCCAAAGAAAAAGAGCTAATTTCACATAGTTTTGGTACTGAGTCATGTGGTAAAGCTGGACTTACAGACTAGTTTTTAGGATAACATGTTTACCCAAAAACTGGATAAACAAAATCTGTGAAGACTTTTTCCACAAGTGCATTTTTAAAGAGTTCATTCCCCAGATGGGGACAACTCCCATCAGCCTGAATAGAAAACTCATCTGCTTATGTTAGGACTGACTTTGTTCTCCAGCACCTGCAAACACAAGGCAGAGGACCAGCATCCCCACAGCGAGCTGAAGGTTCACACCTTTGTGGGGTCACTTTTTGATGAGGTAGACAGCAGTGGCCAACCAGGATGTGGGCTGGTGTGTTTTCAGAGATATTCAGCAGACACTGAGCCATATTTAAGCAGAAAAAAAGAGCACTCTTTCTGTCCATCTGAAGGACTTGTTTGGAATTATAAAGACATATGGTATTTTTAGAGGCTGAAACAAACTGACTCACACTCACCACTGCCAGTTGAGAATAAGGCACATTTACTGATGTAACCAATGTTCCACTTCAATCTGCTTTCCCATCAAACCTCAACATTTTATTTTAGCTGCAAAAAGGTTTATTAAAACCCAGTAGCCACATGATAATTCTCTCAACTGAGAAATGCAAGACCCAAAAAAGCCCAAACCTATGCAGCTGTACTCATTTTAAAAATCATCCTAAGTTGCATAGCATTCCACAGAGTTCATATTTTATTGTGCTGTTTAAATGAAAAGAAAAACAGTTGTTCCTCTGATTTTTTTATGGTTTTTTTACTCACCCAAAATCAAGGAAGTACGGGGTAATATCTCGAACTACGTCACCAAATCCACTTTGTGGATTCCTTTTGCTGTCCTTAACTGTCAGAAAATAATGATTTGTATTTGTCCTACAACAGCAGCTTCTCCCTCTTCCCCACAAGCTCAGGTTTTCTGTTATATGAGTTAGACACAGCTGACAAGCACATAGCTGCTTACCCACCCATTTCAGCAAGAGCTGGAAGTTTAAATCCTGGAGCCTGAGCTGCATGGGGGGTTTAAAACTTGTTAGATGGAAGATGACAAACATGTTGTATTTATCAGTTGGTTGCACAGATACCTCTTGCACACAAAGCAAGAATATCTTTGCAAGAAGATACCCAAGATAGGGTATTTTAATTTTCTCTATGTTCTGCTCCCAGCAAAGCAGCTGAGTGAATGACACACCACTTTTCTCCTAGATGACAGCAAACAAAAAGCACAGGAAAAACTTATACTGTAGTGAATCACATGCATATTTTGACTGGTGGAAGCACTGCCAGAGAATGGAAAGAAAGATTAATTTAGTTGGTTTATCCCTTCCTTCGACTTCCATGCAGACTAACACAGTGCCTCCTCACAAAGGCTGCCCACACTCTGGCGTGGCTCCAGGCAGGCACTGGTGTGTGCCGGCTGTGGATCAGACAGCACTTTGTCCTGGCCAGGATGTGGTCTGCCTTTGTAACGAGGCCCATGCAAACGGGCGCCCATCGGCCCCTGCAGCCGGCTCTGGCAAACACCACTTGCCCCTTCACTAGACATAAATGAACTGTAACTACCTCAAAGGAGAACAAACAATATAAGAAAAGAAGGGAAAACATCCAGATTTAACCAGATTAACGATAACAGCTCTCCCGAGGGAAGGCTCCCTGAAGAGGGGAATTCAGGGACTTATTAGCAGCCATTAACCACGTTTCTGGTTTGTGATGTGCCATGCAGTGAAAAGTACAAATCTATGACTTCCCCTGTAGAAGAATTTGGGAGGATTATTAGCTTCACAGAAGACAGACTAGTCACAGCATAAAATGCTGCCCCTAAACGTTTCATGTTTGTTTTGCATCCCCAGCATCCTGCTAAAAAAAAAAAGCGACAGGAAAAAATATCTGTGCTGGGCTTAGAAGCAAATGCACAGCACCACGACCATCACCATTCCTCTGCTGCACTAAATGCTTGAGCCCTTATTTTTGTCATTTTGCTTAAGCCTGGAACACATGGACTTCAGAAAAACTGTTTCTTATCAGAAATTGCTATAGCAATGTTTGTATTAAGAGAAGGAGAACAATGAACAGCAAGGAACTTGGAGTTTTTCCTCACACTTACTTACCTTAGTCCTGCCAGAATGCTGTTAATGCATGATCTTAGAAAGAAAGATCAACAGAGTTTCCGCTGTGTCTCATTTTCAGGGATGCAGGACTCCATTTCTGAAAGCAGAGAGATTAGGGTGACTGAAATCTGAAGTACTGATACTGTGCTGGGAGAATGGGTGCTGACAGCAAGCTCTTAACTCATCAGCAGATGCAGGTCTTGTTGACTGTACTTAAACTCAGTCACAGAAGCAAAAACCCCATGAAAGCAGCAACAAGGAGCAGCCAGACTGGCCTCTCTCATGATTAACACAAGATAACCACCTCTATCCATCTACAGACTCCGTCCCTTTGACTAGAGAAAACACAGTTTCAAGGGACTATTGGACCCAGATATATCATGTTTGGATAGTGGTGCACTTACACCAAATTAAAGCAGAGATGTGTCTCAGCAGGTGCAGATGACACAGAAATAAAAGTCCTCTCACAACTCTGAGCTGTTCAGAAACTTAAATATCAGTACCCAAGTGTGAAAGACCACAGCTCCTCCACTTTCTTCACAGGTCTCAGACCCAACATAAAGGATGCAGATAAAAAAAAGGAGAATATCTAAGTATGTTGGACCTACCATATTTGCAGCATCCTCAGGCAAACAGATTCCTATTCCATCCTGACCTCATCACAGAAGACATTTGAGATCACTTCCAGTAAGCCTCTTCACAAAACTTTAAATCAGCAAGGTAATACAACCACTTTTTATGTGCCAAGCAATAAAACAGAAAATAATACACTTGGGGCTATTCCAGAAAAAGAACCCCTGCTGTTTCCAACTGTATTCTTACGGAATACCATCAGCAAGAACTCCCAACATTAAGCAGAGATAAGTTAGCAAATCTTGTGCCAATAATTTAATTTCAACCTATGGTCAGGTATTCCTTCTTTGGGAAAACTGAGGACCCTGCATCTTCCACAATTTTTTAAATGGAGATTCCCTAGCTGCCAGGCAGAGACTGTAAACAGCATCCAAACTACACTGACAACATCCATCAGCAGGTGCTTGGCACAGCCTCTCTGCTCCTGGTTTGATAGAGCTTCTCCAACCAGGAATGGGGTCTAGGACACAGCAAAGAGAGGCCCTTCCCTCCAGGTTGCTCAGAAGGGGCTCCATAGTGCTTCTCTTACTGCTCGGTCAATGATTTGGGGTCTCTTCATGTACTCCTTGCCTCATTACTTGCACTGCTGCTACAGCTGAGGGTCAAGTCAGGAGCAGATCCAGCAAAGTCTAACATTATTCCAGGGCACTCTGAATTGGTGCACTAAGAACCGTCGTGACAGAACATCCAGCCAAACCTCTTCTTCTTTTTAATCTCAGTTATATCAACACTGGGGTCACACAACATACTAGAATAATGTTCCAGAAAAAAAATATCTTTGGGGTTTATAAATCTTACTTACACACTCACAAATCAGCCGTGCCTTTCTACAAAGACTCCAGTTTGGCAATAACACTTGACTGTGTTATTGCACAGTCTCCAACAACTTATTTCTCATTCTCTTTCAAATGTTTTTGTCTCCCTGGAGCACCACCCCCTTCCCCAGCCAGTTCCACTCTGCTCCTAATGGAGATAGGGTTAAATTTACAAAGTGTTTTTATCCTAATTACAAGCCATTCAGCTAGTACCTTGGTCACAGCCTCAGCAGGAAATGATATGCAAAGTATACTTTCATGCATCTGACAGCCCCCAAAACTACCGGTCATATAAATTCTGCCAATTTACTCTAATTAAAGCTAAGCAGTGTCGTGTGTGCTTAAATGGTCAATCTGTCTTGAAGTAATTACACCTGAAAGCAGGAATACATCAGTTTCCTTCTCCTGGAATTAAACTCAGATGGGGCAGCTGAGAAACAGTCAAGGGACATTTGCTAATGATTAAATCCAAATCACATCTCCTTGCAGTGCTCTTACCAAGTACAAGCTGTTGCATGGATGCTGATGGATTTGTGGAGGAAGGAAGCAGATGGTACAAGGCACTTGTCAACACAGCACTGCCTACACAAGACTCTCTCTCACACCCAGTGCTGCAGAGGCTCGTGCTCCGAAGGAGTGCAGTAGGGAGCAAAATGAGATTCTGGGAGAATGTAAAAAACATACTATGCTTGCAATCACAAGAGCCAGCAGGCAGAGCTCCTGGTGTTCTGGAGAACTCCCACCTTCCACATTGCCATGTCAAAGATGTCTCTCGTCTCTTGATGGCCCTTTAGAGAAGACCAAAGATGACTTTCTAGAAATAGCAACAATATTGACTCAGTTAGGAAAAGATGAAGAGGCTGCATTGCTCCATCCAAATCCTCCCTCCTGCTCTCGTGTGCAGAGCAAGGAGCACAGAAGGCAGAGAAGGAAAGACAAAAAAAGCAATCATTAACCACTAACCACACTTACACAACCATATTTTGCCATGCCACTCAACAGCAGCACGTAACTCCAAATTCCCATAACTCCTGACACAGTACTCGAAGACTGTTAGTCAGAGGGATGCTTACTTTGGCCCCCTAGGAACTGACAAATTCCTCTTTATCTCCCTGGGATCTGATGAGCCCATCCTGTCACACGGGAAGACGAGTATGAATGACAATGCAATGAGTAACTTCTTAAAAAGGCAAAAAAAATATCTGACTTGAATATTCTGCTTGGATTCTCATCCTTTGCTGGTTCACTGACATGTGCTAAGTTTCCCAAAAGGAGAGGGATATACCACTAAGAAGACAAGCAGGATCCAAGTTTACTGCCATTCAGGAGATAATGACATCAACATATAAAAGCTTACATAGATGCATCACTAAGAGATTAACCTAAATCCATGTTCAGCCTCCAAAACCATAGTTTGAAAAATGCAATAAACTATGAAAGGACAAGCCAAGGACCTGTGCAGCTCTTTAAGCTATATGTGATTTGTCCATCCTCAAAACAAACTAAAACAGCAATTTTTTGTCAAGTTTATACTTGCACTCCTTTTACAAGAAGTGAAACTATGTCCCCTCCCATTATCCCATTAATCACCTTCCTTATTTAAACACAATGGCTTTATTCGGGTTAGATTAAAATATTCTGAAGGATACCTATTAGGAATCAGAATTCTTTATTCCTTAATTACAATACAATCCAGACATACTCATCAGAACAGGCCAGTTCTTTCTATCCCTCTGAACTGGGACCTTTCCAAAATACCAGAAACAGATCTCTTCTGGTGTACCTAAAATAATCTACCAGTACTTACCTAGAAACATTCTGGGTTTTCAAAATGCAAGCATAAACATGGCAGAAATCACTCTTTGACTGAATGTTTCTGTTTTGTTAAAATATTCCAGAAGATTAAAACACCTGGGGTGGAGGGGTTGCCTTTAAAAGCTGTTTTGGCATTAAAAAGCATGCAGTATTGGGCACAGAAGAGAAAGGAAAAGACAAAAAACAAAGAACACAGTTTTCCATTATCAGAACAAGGCAAAGCAGGATCAGCTGCTTTTTGAAGATAATTTGTTGTTGTGAGAGACCTCACATAGTCCCCAAGGCTGCATTTCCCATTCCAGTCTCGCCGTGGAGTATTGGTTGCAGCAGGACTGTTAATCACAGCTAATTGTGAGGACAGCACTGTGGCAGGAACAACTGTCCCCAACGAAGCCAGCTGAACCAGTAACTTCATTTTAGCTTCCTTAAGGGCTTTGGCTGTTATTGATTTCAGGTCACTGACAGGGGAGGGTAGATAAGTGCCTGCCCCAGCACTGCAGAATGTTAGGAGAGTAAACTTATTTTCTTGTTTTAGCCCAGCTAACAACAGAATAAACTAACTTTTACCATTAAACTTGAGCCAGATAGCCTAATCCAAGTGTGAGGCTTCTCAGCCACAGCTGTCTTGCCCCTTAAAAAAAGGAAAGGAAAAAAAAAATATTCTCTATGGAGACATTTAAGATTCCCTTCCTTCCCCCCAGGAGCAGTAAAGTATGTATCTTCATCTTTTGGACTTTTTCCAAAGTGCTTAACTTTGGAATTTACATATTATGCTTGCCACAGCAAGTGTCTCTTCAGACTAACGCTCCTCTCCCATACAGGTCTAAATTCTGTCACTCCTTTTCCCCAGAGCTTGCAGTAATGAGTGGACAGCTTCTCTGCAGCAATTGTGGTCTGTCAGAAAAAACAAAGCAGAGGAAGTATGTATCATTTGGCTGTCTCCTTAATTTTAGTGTAACAATTCCATTTTTAGGTACAGAGAGTCCATAATAGAATGGGCATATCCGAGTTTAGCACACAAAGCTCTAAATAAGACTGCTGCTTTACAAAACCACAGCGCAGAATGGCAATTGTTTCTAGCGTGGTAACCGCAGTGATTGAGAGATGCCCAAAGTAACTTGTTTCTTAAAGGGGAAAACTTCAGTGTGTGGTGGCAAGCTCTGAAACCACCGATATAAATGGATTAGGCCATGAGCACAGCAAACAATAGTCCCATTACTTTGGCTTAGGTCTGTTTTCACAGAGCTAGAGAGTACTTAAAAAAAATCTCCTTGGTCTTTCCAATATCACTGGAGGGCTGGGCTGGGACAGAGACGCTTTCTGCAGGCGCGCACCAGGATGTGCTAATATTATCAAGCCTTTTGCTTTGTTGTTGTGCTATTCTTACTTAGCTACTAATGCTCCATGAATGCATGACTGCTCTTTCCAGTCCACATAACAGCTATATTACTGGAGGTTCCAGCCTGTTGTTTTTCTTCGAAGCTAGGCTTCAGCCTTGGTTAATGTTTGCCCAGAAATATGTAATTGCGGACTTCCTCCTCATAAACCGTTCCAGAGCACAGGCTGCCATCCTTCCATGTTATTATTATCTGTGTGCCTGCAGGCTAGAGCAGGGTGTGCTCTCACATTTGAGAGGAGAGATAACCCTTTCCTTGCAGGAAAGGCACTCAATGCCTTGGATTGAGGCAGATCCTACTAAAAAGAGGTGATCTGAAAGCTTTACTGATGTTATTTTCTGCCCTCAGATTACAGAATAAAAATACTTTTAGCACAGGTCTAGTAGGTCACAAATAAGTCTAAGGGAAGCTGAGTATCAAGTCATAGAATAATTTGGGTTGGAACTGGCCTTAATGATCATTTAGTTCTAACCCCTCAGCCAGGGGCAAGGACAACTTCACTATCCCAGGCTGCTCCATACCCCATCCAGCCTGGCCTTGGACACTGCCCAGGATGGGGCAGCCACAGCTTCTCTGGGAAACCTGTGCCAGTGCCTCACCACCCTCACAATAAATGGACCTTTTAAGCCATTTAATTCACAGCACTGCATATACTTATTTGTGCTTCTTATTTTTTTATTTCTGATTATCCATGCATTTTTTTAAAAATCCAAGTTAAAAAATGCATCCTTATTTTCTAAATTTTCCCCCTATCATTAAATACTGTCACCAACAGAAGGAAATAAAGAAGCCTAGAGAAATTTTTGTATAAAACTCAGATTTCAAACAGACAGTGGGATATTAACTCAGCATAAGCATTTTCTGGAGAAACAATCAGCAAACTGAACACACTTCTCTTAATTTTGGGCACAGGTCTTCAGTGCCAGAAATGCAGCATCAGCAAGGACAGCAAAGCCCCAGGAACTAGCAGAAGGTAGGTAATGTTCAGGATTTACAGTGGTAAACATGCCCCTGTAAAGAAAGCTGCCTGATTCTTGAGCTACTGAAATAGGTTCAGGAATCTCCCTTCTCCTAGGAATTGCCTACATCTTCCATGGATACCAGGAAGAATCCAGGTCACAATCTTTGCAACACCTATGTTGAATGAGCAGAAGGTTTGTAATGAAACAAACTCAATAAACATGAGAAATTAAACAGTTGAAATCTCTTCAGATGCTCTGTAGGCAACAGGTCTTCTAAGGTCTTGCCCAGATCCTTGCTGGAGATAGCCTGGCGTGCTTTCCAATCTCAGCATTCCCTCTTTGCCCTCAAACCACCCAGATTTGGGACATGTCAGAGTATGTTAAAGCTCACATCCAGTCTATTCACCTGAATTGCCTCTAAGGAGAAACAAGGGTAAAGTGGAAGCCAATTTAAGCCCAGAATCTCACCCTGATATAGATTCAGGGTATGTCTGGCACATGTACCTAGTCCAGGAATTGGAAAGACCTCCTGGGTCAAGTAATCAGGCGCAGTCTAAGGAGTTCACTGTCCTTGAGTACACAGATCACAGGAAACAGGGTGGATCAGGCAGAACCTGCACACTAAACTAAACAAACCCATGTCCAGCTCCTCTGCTCAGAAAGATTAGTGAATATCTGGAGTGCAGTGAACTAAAGCAGTACCTCAGGTGGAGGAGTAATACAGTGAAAAGCCCTCACTTCCTCCCAGATTTAAATTCTTTGACAAGAGCAACAGCTGGAAAAAGTTTAGCCATCACTTAAACCAAAAGGTATCTTTATTTCTGACAACTGCTGGGTTTGAAACATGATGTTTTTAGTAGCTTTCGGATGCCTCTTCTTCCTGAGCTCACTACAAACTGTGTGACAGTTTAGAGAAGGGCTGTGTTCCACATAAAAATGAGATACAGCAGAAAGATATTTTAAAACAGAACAGAGAAGTAGTGACAGCACAGAGAACAGACTTACAGCTACTAGGTTATTTCTGGAAGGAAAGGGCTAAGCAAGTCTCAGGATAACAAGACAGAGCTCCAAAGACACTGAGGATGGCCTCTCACAGAGAAATTACTGAAGGGCCACGAGTTTACACTCAAGCCAATTGCAATTTGCCATGCAAGGGCAACCTAGTCAGGCTGAAAGAACACATAGAATGGAAATTATCTTCTGAATCAGCAGTAGCTTTCCATGACTGACAAACCCACTATCAGCTCAGACTGACCCACATGACAGTCATCCACACGTCTTCATTACAGCCTGCCCTAAGACATCCCCCTATAAACAGGAGTACATGGTTTAGCAAAATACTCAAAAAAGGTCAATAGGAGTTTGCTTCAGTAAGAAGCCATTTAAAACTGGAAGATGAGATACAGGACTGGGCCCTGGCAATCACAACATTAAAAAGCAACTAGAGTGGGATAATTTTTGAGCATGAATTCCAACAAAGCCAGCTTGTTGCTAGAAGGTTGTTCAGCTACTGAAGATTTGTCCTTGGATTCCTGCTGAAATCAATCCATAAAAATCATATTAAAGGATTAGGCATCAAGCATTTGTGTGTTGATGTGCATAAGAAATTCTTCACTCACAGACTGCTGACCTCACATTCTTAAGAGGATCTTTTGCCCCATAATAAAGTGTTCACTGTCAACAGTAATTCTTGCGCTTCATGCATTTGCTGACAAAGCCTGAACAGAAAGCTTTTCTGCAGGTAAAAAGTTTAAATGCTGTGCTTCCACAGGGCCTTTGTCCAAAGCATGATGTAGGATTTTGACATTTTGGTGAATGGCAGTGGTGATATTTATGTCGCAAGTGAACTGTGAAACAAAGAGATGCCACACATTTACTTCAGAAGTTTGATGGCTCAGGAATTAAACAGCTCTCCTTGAATATCTGTCCTTCTGTTACCACCTGTATTCTTTAGGCACAGACACATTTCTAATACAATTATGCAGAATAACTCAGAAGCACACAAGAGTGCTTATATTATGTCAACAATCCTCGCTTGTTGAATTAATAAATTTAGCTTGCACACATTTTTATAAAAATGCAGCATTTTAGGTGTCTGCAACATGGCACAAAGCACTGAAATCATCCCCGTGCATAATCCATGCACAGCACTGAAGGGCCAAAATGACATGCCCAACATAAGCCACCTGTGTTAGTAGGGAGCTCCAAGCAAAGAGATTTAATAGAGGACCAGAAAAAACATGTTCTACAATTGCCTGACCAATTCCCAAGTGCGTAAACCCAGGGAAGAACCAGGCACAGAGCTGACCCACAACTGCCTTGTAGGCTGCAGCTACTTGGCCAAAGGAGGAATGAATCAAATTCTCTCACTGCAGACAGGACTGCACTCTCTGCCTTCTTTCTCTCTCTCTCTGTCTCCAGTTATGCAGGAGTACTGGTGGTCCAGCAGGATTGAAATCCCTGCAGAAACACATGAGGCAGGCAAGGTCTGCTGTGGTCCATCGCTCTCCCACTGTCTTCCATGGGGACAAGGTATCTGATGTATTTAATCTTCCCTGCCCCTGCTGTCTGCTTAAAAAATAAATCTCTACTCTGATTTCTTATTGCTGGTACCTCCAGATGTGTCTTTGCTCAGGAAAGTTGCATCAGTTCACGCTAAAGCTCTCTGCAGATGTGCATCATTTTGCATGCCAAAGATCTGCTTTCTGCCTACACTTAAACTAAACTTAAACTCAGCTACAGAAGTTACATCCATTGAATTGGAACTGGTGTTAGGAAAGGCCAACTTAACACAACTTGCCAGCTAGAAATTCTATCTCCAGCCCTCTGCAGATAATTTCCTAGCCAGCCCCTTGTGAAAAAGTTCTGCTCGATGGTAATTGAATTTACTGCAAGAAGATGGAAACAACAAATACAGGAATATAACAGTGCTTCATATATTTGGGTAAAATGGAGTGCTTGTGGCTTCCCCAGCTCCACAGCTTGCCTTGTTATACCTCATCTATCAGTCCCAGAAGTATCTTTTACTATTCACAGAATAGTTTACATTGGAAAGGACTCCTGGGAGGTCATCTAATCCAACTCCCAGCTCTGAGCAGGTCCAGTTGGATCAGGTTGCTCAGGGACTTGTCCAGGAAATAAGAGATTCAGTATTAAAGCACTGGGGAAACCATGAAACTTTTCAAGGAAATCACATAGAAAAGTAATTAAAGTTAACATATGGAGCCTAAAGAGAGAGGCCCCAAGTTAGACTCCAGTTCCTAGATCCCACTCCTACCTGAACCACAGGTGATGAAACCAAGAGCTTTCTGTTCTACACGTAGAGTTAAGAGATCGAGGAAAGATAACAATCACATCTACCCCTGCATGGCACAGCGTGGTTTCACCAACAACTGCTTTTGCCTTTTGGGAAATGTGTTTTTAGGACAGCTGTCCTATAAGTAGGGAGATCAGGTCCTAGCCTGATGCAAACCAGCGCTTACCAGCTGACACCAACTGGGAAACTGCCTCGCTATTTGATTCTGTCAAGAAAATTCTCCATAAGAAAACCTTGCATCTTCTGTTGAAATGCAAGCAACAAGCAGATTCTACCAGACACACCTTGGTTCGTTTTGAAGCACTGCTAGCACATACATTGGAATCTTATTCAAAAACAAAGGACAAAATACAGGGTAACAAGCGATCAGTCACGTCTGACACGCACACTGTTTCCACAGAATTACTCATCTCTGTGAGGTCTGATACATGTTAAAGGATTTTTCCTAATTCACACACAGATGCCTTGTAAATAAATGGCAACTATTTATATGACTAAATAGTTACTTCGTAGGTATTTTGACAGAGGTGCTCATGGAGTTTCCAATAATGCCATCCTCAAAACATAAACTGCGCACTTCCCCTCCTTTCACTTGTTTTTCAGGAAATCATATTTTCAGACTTCCTGTGGCTGACACAGCCTGGGTAGGTCAGGCTGTGCTGTATCACATCCCACAGCATGTGGCAGAGTGTGAGCTTCCCACGGTGATGCTCCACAATGCAGCAGGTGAGAGAGTCAGACTGGGAAATGCAGACCAGCTTTGATTTGTTTCAGTTTTTTCATTCCTGGCATGACCTACAGTTAAACAAACTGGCTGCCAAGGGAAATAGGAAAGGGATGCTCTGAGCTTAACTGTGTGGTTAGCACATTACATCTTTCTAGGAGTTAACCTACAAAGTTAAATCCAAATGATGGATTTGGGCATCTCTCTCTGGTAGCACCATCTGCTTTCACACCCTGACCTAGCTAATCCTAATCCTGCAGGGCTTCTAGATTTTCATCAGCAGATAAATTCAGAATTTGATTCCTAGGACATTGCTTTTCCCAGCTCCTTTTTTTTTTTTTTTTTTTTTTTAATTTCGATAGGATTTTCAGGCTAACTTTTCTGCCTACTACATTTGCAAGCCTCGCTCCAAGAAAACACACTGGCTGTGATCACGGAATAGGATCTAGCCCGAGAAATCTTTCAGAAAGGCTTCTTGGCAGCAGGTAGGGAATGCAGGCATCCCCAGCATAGCCAACAGCTGTTTTCCTACAGTTCCCATATCCCCAAAGACTGGCGATAGGGGAAGAAAAGTGCATACAGCAGGACAAGAGAAGAAAGATGAGGTGAGAAAATAATACTCCAAATGTTCACTGGAGCAAGGAGCTGGTGTCCCCCTCCAGACAGCTCAGTGTCCTAGACACCAGATCACTTTATTATCTCTTTAGCTTCCCTAATGCTTCACTATGAACAGTACAACAATCTCCAAAAGAACAAACTATAAGCCAACACCACCCCACGTTTCTGACTCTGTAAGCAACCCTGCAATCTGATCTGTTCATCCTCCCTTAACAGCCAAAGCCGATCCATTACCATGCAAATGCAAAACTAAGCAATCCTTTTATTGCAAATAATTTTAGCAGAACCATACAGCTGATAGATTCATTCCATTATTAGCAACAGCTTGGGATTGTGAACTCATCAATATCCCAGGGCGCTGAGGGGGGAGACAGCAAATCTAATCAAGACCCAGCAGAACTTACACCTAGAATCCTAATTTACAGTTAAAAGCCTTGAGAATAGCAATTTGCAATTAAGAGCTTTGATTTCTGACAGCCATTTTTCTACCTTTCAATCAACAACAATATATCACATTATACACATAATCAAATTATGTTCTTACTGCTCTACAGATCTATACATTCATCAGCACCATTTTCTCCCTAGAAGGGTGAACAAATGAGAGGCAATTCAATATACTTTGACGTCCACACCTTTGTGTGTTAGACAGTAAAGGGGGTTGTGACAAAGGGATTACAGCCAGATATCAGTAAGTTAGCCTCCCTTTATCTGCATATCCCGTTCCTATTAATTACTCTGCTGTAAAAGTCAGCGTGCCCAAGGTCACTGCTGTTCCAATACTCACATCCGGCACCTGGAACGGATGCTCTCCACCTGGTCATTAATTGCCCTCCCAACTGGCTACTAACACTACTTATCTGGACCTCGTCTCCAAACACACTGGGAGAGTTGTTCCATGTCTTTCTTGCCCTGTATTTGCCAAAAAGGCATGCATGCAAGTGGAAGCTGTCACTACACCCCTGAACCGTGCAGCTCTGCATCGGGCTACACCCAGCGCTCTGCATTTTTCATCCATGTGCGCGCTGCAGAACAAATAATCTGCTCCTTCACTTAGGAATCCTTTGGTTCAACACACAAAAAAAATGGCATTCCTTGTGAAATCTAGAGCATAAAGGGCAAAAGCAATGCAAGGAAAACCGAGCTTTCCATCTGTTTAATATAGCTATCTGCTGAGCAAAGGCAGAACGCCCGGCCGGAGGTGGAGGGACACACGACTGTGGCACACGAAGCAACCCACCTTCCCGACTAGTTCAGTCCTGCTTGCTTCTACCCAGTTGTGCTTGTGGATTCCTGCAAAGGGAAAAACTCAAAGCTCCTCTGTGCAGACACTCAGGTTGGACTTGCACAGCGAAAGAGAGGTAAGTGATCTCCTCTTTCCCTTTCTCACCTTGCTCCCCTTCTCCACATATTTCTCCCAAGTAACTGCTGGGATCCAGCGGAGTTTTGTTTAAACTTTCCTAACACCATGACTGTGATTTAGGCAGCAAAAGGATTAAGCCTACATGCCTTAGGAGGAGGCAGAAGGAATTATTGCTCGACCATATGATTTATTTGAACAGTAGCAGACCTGGAAAAAAAATTTTAAAAGGTAACATGGCACAAGACCTTATACACAAAGGCACTTCAAAAAACTAATAGTGCAATATTAAACAAACATGGCAAAGGACACATTTGCCTTCTTATAAGGATTCTGTCCTGTATCTCTGCACCCACATCTCACTGGCTTCAAACTGATCACCACTGGCACAACCATGGGCATTACATTTTGCCATGCAGGATGTGCTTCAAAATCCCAGAGTTAGCTGGAAACACTGCAGCTCCATTTCTTCCAGCACATGAAATATTAGCAGTCAAGCTGCTCTTAGCACTGAATAAAATGCACAAGGCACTTGGCTTTTGTTAACAATGCTTATTTTGGATGTGCAACTCAAGCAATGGTTTAGGTCTAAATTCACAGTAATCCTCAGTACAAAACTAGGCTTAAAAAAAGTTACTGAAGTCCAGATGCTTAAAATAAAGCCTTAAGGAACAGCCCTGATTAGCTGGTGGGGTGTAAGTGCTCTACCCTTGGAATAGCTTGGCAAGGAATTGTCGGAATTCCTCCCTCCTCTTTCCTGGGGGGAGCAGATGCAGTAACAGCTCCCAAGGGGATGACACTCCCTTCCTTTCGCCTGGGCTCCCTGCGGGGAATGGGTCTGGATTTGTTAGGCAGGACTGTGAGAAGGGGGGGATGTAATCCTCACTCCTCACCGGATATGGACACAATCCGAGCTCAAGTTATTGACTTGTAACCTCACCACAAAAGGAACCATTTGAATTTTTGCTGCACTGCAAGGCTTTTGCAAAAGGCTGTTACTGAATTGTCAGTGCCCCATGAGGCCACGATCTGAGAGGAGTCTTAAACACATCCCCACTTCCCACTACAAAATCACTTTTTAAGGGCAAAAATCCACGTAGGCAAATAACCCAAAGACATTGTGAAAAAAAACCCCAAAAATACACATTTATGGATTGCAGGGTTTTGGGCGGGGGGAGGTGCAATAATTTTTTGTTGAACACTTTTTAGGAACTTCTCCCCTCATTCCCCAGCATGACACCATCTTTCATCACCCCACCACGGCTGGTATAATCCTTTTCTTTTGGTACCAACTGCTTCAGGTCCTGGAGCCTCGAGTGTGGCTCACCCAAATCCTTGGCATCACAGCTGTAACTTCAGAAGGGAGAAGATGAACTTAAGGCAGGTAACAAGGAGCACTTGTACACCTTTATCTTGTTCTGACACCGCACAGACAAAGCCTGACAGCGCCGGTCTTCCCAGGCTAATCAGGGCAACCTTTGGCTCAAGTCCACAGGCATTTTGCTCATCCAAGCACCCTCACCAGGTTACTCATTAGGGCCCTTTGATTACAGTGCTGCATTCACCTCCACACCATCTCACAGAGCACACAGAGAAACCAGGAAAGACGGGGGAAAAGGCACCGTGGAAAGTAACAAGTAAAGGACAAAATCAGGACAAGTAGAAACTAAATAAATCAGAACATGCCAGCTAGCTAAGAGAGGACAGAATCAACATCTGAAAAATGATGTGGTAAAAAAAGGGAATTATTTACTGTATGTAATAAAGGAAGTCAGGAAGCCTGGTTTAAACTGGCAGCAATTTAGAAACAAAAGGAAATGCCTTTTCATAAAACAATTACAGTGTGGAACTCAGTGCCCACAGGGGCTGGTCGAGGCAAAGCAGCACACAGGTTCAAATCGAGATCAGAGGAATGAACATCCAGGAGAAGCTACCAAGCACAGTCAGTCTCAGAAGCTGCTACACAACTCTTAGTTAGAAGCTGAAAAGATGGAGATAGGGAAAGATTATTCCAAATATATTTCTATTTTTTGAGGCCCCTTCCCCATCCTACTCTCACCGGCCTCTGCTGGAGGCAGGATACTTGGTCACAATAATCTTTGATCTAATCTAATGTGACAGCTGCTGTGTTCTTATAAATTTCACTGAGCTTCACAGATCATTGAATCATTTTCCATGTTTATTGTTACAGTGAACAACAGGACATGTTCCTTCCTTCACGACTTCTTGTTTTGCACAGATGATCTCAAAGGACAAACCCAACTCCCTCGGAACAATTCACATTCGAGCAAATATTATGGAAACCAAACACAGCCTCTTGAATATTATTCTGGTTTCACATATCAACAATGAAGACACAAAGGACTACATAGAAAATTTCCTGTGGGATCCAGTGAGCCCTGCATCTTCCTCAACAGAGTTAGACTGCAGTTTCAGTTAGTAACTCTTTACAGTTATTCAGTGTAACATCCCTGGTGCTTCTCTTGAAGCCACTTCTCAAGAAACCACGAAGTTGACAGCAATCCTCCAGGTTTATAAGGACTTATTTCATTTGAACACAGCCTGCTCCATTTGTTTACCTGCTGTTTGGTCTCATGATGCAACCCAACATTCTTCAATCAGTTCAGAGTGCTTGTAACACAGCCAGAGGCTTTGTCAGCCATAGGAGACTCTGGGCTTAACAAACCTACGCAGCCAGACAGCCGTGAGTTATTCTTGAACAAGACTACAAAAAATAATTAACAAAACAAAACCCCCAACACATGGACCAGGTTGCAGCCTTCTCCCTTCCACATCTTTCTGGCTAAAAAAAAAAAAATGCACAGAGGCGGAGGCCAGGGCCCTGCAGCTGGTCATGGAGGAGGGCTGAGCATCCGGCAAGGCAGCACAGCTGCCGGCCACATGACACACGCCCTGGTACCAGCGACGCACGGCGCTCGTGGGCAAATCAGCTCCCACCACAGAGCATCTTGTGATTATTTGCTGCTCCGTGCTTTCTCCCACTGCCCCCCCAGCGGATTTTGGACTTAAGATCGGAAAAAAAGGCACTAGTCACGAATAATGCAGTTCCAATTACAGTGCTTGAAACGTTCAGCTCAAAAATATGTTTTCACTGTTTCCTTGTACTTGCTGCTTAGGCAGTCCCGTGGATGTCACTGCATGGACACACTGGAGTGGATGTGATCAGCACAAGTATAAAGATCAGAATTAACTCCAAATTCCTCTGCTTTCAAGGAACTGTTTAGTTTAATGATTAAAACTTCATGAGTGCTTGGATTGTGTGAACACCTGTCAGTGCTCTCTGGAAGAAAAGGTATTTGCTTGCTTATTTATTTGAAAACTCAAGCTACATACTAGTCAAAGGAATTTTATTTGTTTTTTAAAACAGAATTGAGATGACAGTTTCAGCTGAAAAGTGAAGCTTCAGTGCAAAGCCAGCACACACAGTTTCAACACCCAGCTCTTGTTCCTGTGAGCACTGACTTTGCTGCAGGGGGGGGCAGTCAGAACTGAACTCTGCACTTTTAAGTTTCTTACTGCTCTGTGGGTAGCTGCACTAGGACCCCCATGCTCTTGCAGACTTAGGAAGACTGTACACTTAAGTTGTAAAAAAAGAGAATTAGGATTTTAAGCACTGAAGCCTGCCCTCCCAGCCTCACCTCTGCCCTTAAACAGCCCATTTGCATTACCTATTGCACAAATGTGGATTATTCACTAATTAAAATAGCATTCCCCAAGAGCTCATCAACAGTCACATCCTTTCTACCTGAAGCTCATTTGGACTCTGGATCTAACTTTCAAAAATGTCAAGAGCTCTGTTCAAATGGGCAAGAAAAGTCCATTTCCTCAGCTCTCTCCAACATTTGCATCCCTGCTTGGAAAATAAATAATTAAGCTGTGACATGGCAAAGAACAAGCCAGGAAAACATCAGCCCAAAAGAGGCAAGTTTTGGAGAGCTGGAAACAAAGGATTACAATAGGAATGCTTATATAATCTTAATTACAGAGGATGCTTCTTCCATAACCACAATGGCATACACATGGCCTACAACTGCATATGCTGGAGAGAACAGTAGTTATTCCACTGGCTTCTCCCTGTGCTTACCTCCCTCCTACCACAGTTAACAGGGCAAAGGAAATTCATTTCCATGCCCTTTCCCCAAAATGGAAAGGTTAACCATAATTCTGAGGGGAGATGAAAGCATTATCAACTACTCCAGAAGGATATCAATCTAAATAACCCTCACACTCAGTAAATCAATAGGATTCTTCTGGTTGCATCAGACCAGCCACACAGTGTTTGCATAGGGAAACAATCAATATGAATGTCATCCAAATACGGAACTGACAACAGCAGGGAATGTGAGCTAAGGGAGGAGATGGGGGGAGGGAAAGGGGCTGCACAAGAGGAGAAAAGGAAAGCATCGAAGGTGTCGGAGTCAGGAAAACCCTTCTGAGTTTTAGTGCCTCAGCAACCTCCATTCATATCTTGAGAAATGTCAGAAATCAGGAAATATTACTTCGGGTTGCATGCTTCTGTCCTGGCCTATCAAACACGCGGAGTAGTAACAGCAAATTACTGGAAACTGCACTTTGAACTTAGCCACTGGCAAGGATCCCAGTCAAACAGAAATGTAAAAGTTCCTTTCCTCTATGGGGCCTCTTGTGTGGGGGTGTCCCCATAGACGTTCAATAGCTGGTTGCAACAGGTTGGAATGAGGCCCTGAGCCAGAAAAACAAGCCCTGACCAGTATTATTTCCTACTGCCTACGTTGTTTATTAAAAGATATTTTGACGCATCACTCTCAGCTTTGTTGGGCTGCATTAGAGGCTCGAGGCCCATCGAGGAAAAACTGGCACCATTTTCACAAAGTGTTCACGCCTCCTTCTCTTCCAGCATTCTGCCTCATGCCTGAGTGTGCATGGCTATAGGTGCAGCACAAAGATACATTTAAAGAATTGAAAACAGGCAGACTGGTTGCTAAGCAAAGGCCCTGTATTTCCTGCAAATAGAGAAGTAATTAGATTCTAAACCCTATCAATATTTCTAGCATAGACAGAAGAAACAACATTTTTCTACACACCAGACTTTTATAACACGGTTTGAAAAGAAAAATAAATAAATAAAAAACCCAACCACAGAATGTTCAGGAACAGTAACTTAATGTTATTAACAACCCAGGGAGTGCCCAGTGAGTGCAGAAAGGCATTGTAGCCTTCCCCCTTCCGGAGGTGAAATGATCAAAAGATTGGCCTCTTTACAGTCTGTTATATTTCTGTCTAAGAAAACCCAATTTGCACAGGCAAATAAACTAGCTCATTATAAAACTGAGGGGTCAGCCTGAGTCAGATAAACTCCGAAGTCAGACAGCTGAAGAAACAAACTTTTATTTAAGCCACAGCACAGGTGATCCTAAGAGGAAACAGTAAATCCCCATAGAGCCACAACTTCCACATTGGGCAAGAGAGAGCACGAGGAATGGAGGGGCAGGGAGTGCAATTCTCTAACGCCTCATGGCTCAGCACACATTTAATCAGGAACAACAGATCCCAGCCTTGCATTCAAAGGGGGGGAAAGCAAATAGAAAAATCAAACACTGTCGTCACAATGCAGCGAGTCAAACATTATTGAAATCATAAGGACTAATCAGTTTCTTGCCTTTTCTTTCCGTTTTTAAGAGACCAGAATTTCTTCTTATTCTCTCCCCTCCAGGGAATAAAAACCAAACAGCCCCCTCCCTAAAAGAATCCCAACCAATCCTGTTCTTCTTTTGGACTTTGCCTAGTTACCAATATACCATCAAGCACAGGTTCCATTTTTCCCTTCCTGATGAAAGGAATAAAGCCTGACTGCATCAGGACTAGTCAAGAGGAATGACTTCAAAAAATAAAAAAATCAGGATGCCTTACCAGGCATCTTGAAATTTTTATTATTTTTTTTTTCTTGGTAAGTTTATATATAACCTCCCTGGTGTCAAATCAATAACATTTTGAGTGTTTTATAAGCTTGATAGGCATTTCATTTTCAAAAAGAAACAAATTTTTATAAGAAAATAACACACTGAACCTCACAGGTGTTTCTAAGAGATTCCAGATCGATAAATCCTGATTCCAATGAAACTTGCAAAGACACACACCCATACCTTAGGGAAATAAAGAGTGTTTATGACAGATTCAGCCTGTTATTGTATGTCCTAAGGACTGTTCTGTTCATGCTGGATTCTAGGCCACTTTCTTGTTTCCTTGTTGGTTCCCCCTGCCAAGCAGAGTTACAATTTAGATTGCTGTACTTTTTTCTATGGAAATGTAATAATCATTGTTTAACTTAAAATTTGCCACAATTTCTGTGGGAAAAGGTATTTTACTGTGTCTTGCCATATAGTTCAATTTTGGTCTAAAAATACATCTCTTTCTTCTGCACTGACTCAACATGTGGAAAAAGTGCAACATTTGAACTACCACAGGTGTTTCTGTAGGAAAAAAAATATTAGGTACACCGTCTATGACACTTAATGTTATTATTCCATGACACCTGCTCCAAGAAACAGTGTCACGTATCAAAATAAAGGTAAATATTTTGTAATGCCTGTACAATAGAGAACAGACACATTTAGACATTTCAAAAATAAACAGACAGAAAGATAAATAAACAAATATGCTGAGGCATTTGCTGGTGTTTGTGAATGCAAGAGACATGCCACAGCTGGCAGGAACATGTCTTGTCTCAGGTGTTAGCCATGTTTTCCCAGTTTTCTGCATCCACTTGCTTCAGTGGAGCAGGATTTTGTAACTCTGTAATCCAGAATCTTTGTACAGAATGCCATTATAACAAGTAATAGGCTTTTAATTTCCCCAAATGCTTTCTCATGCGTAAAGTTTTGCCAGTAATTTTTACATTACACACCAGCAAATTGTATTTCATGCTGTATTCTGCAGAAGTAGCTAATGCCAGTTTGAGGTGTGCTTGGTTTTAAACCATACTAGTGCTAAACAATGTGGATTTATTGACAATAAACAGAAAGCAAAAGATGAACACTGAGCTATTCCCACAGTGCTGAATGAGGTATCCATGCATCAGACCTGGAGCTGCGGGTGAGCAGGTAAAGTAGAAGGAGCAGACAGGAATTTAGTGAACTACAGTTTTACTAAAAGAAGTTTTGAAGTGTTACCCACCTCCTGCACTGCTTGGACTTCGTGAATCACTAAATTTATCCTGGAGAGCAGCATTTGATGTCACCACAAATTCCACTGCTTAGCTCATTGCAACATGCAGTAGTTGAGAAGTCACAGCTGGCACATTGTCAAACAAGGAAATCCACTGAAATCAGGAGCAAAAATTGTTCTAGTGAATGAAAGAAGAAAAAGATCACCACAAAAAAAATAGAGGGTTGGGGCACTATCTGAAACGGTGTTACTAAACATTTTTCGTTATTCATAGTACCAGGGCACTGATCTAGCACTTTCATCATGGAGACTGTGCTGTGTGCATCATGCAAGGACATACTGGTTTTGTGGGTTTTTCTTTTCCCCCTTCAAAAAAACCCAAAAGCTCATGCTGAGATCAAATGGACAGAGGAGAGTGGGGTGTGCAATATTAAATCAAGGGCTTGATAGAAGCTGCTCTGTCTTGTTTTATTCTCCCCGCCACCAGGTTCAGAATTAAGAGGAATCATTGGTTAATCCCACCTTAGCTTTCCCCTTTTTAAATTTATAGTACTGTTTTTTTCTAATGTTATATTTTAGAAGATTTACTAGATTAATATTCCCTGTCCACCACAACATTTTGGTTACTACCATCAAAATTAGGTCTGACTCCATGTAAAAACATTCCTATTGCATGGGTAATTTTTCTTTCTCTTTTTTTTTTTTTTTTTCATTCTGTTTAAGCACTAGGTATATATCTCACTTGTTCCCTAATTTCCTGGATATGATATATATTTCCTCACTGAAGTCACATGATGACACAGGCCTGTACTACAGCTTTGGTCTATCCTGTCAGAGGCATCAAGTTACTAGGAATGTCAATGGACTTCTAAGTAGAAATGGGTTAGGAGAGAAAGACAAATATATTTAGTAAGATTTTTCCAGAGAACACATGTTGCCCTGAAGCAAACAGTTTAGTATGCAGCTGATTGTGTCTGTATTAAAAATAAAAGAAAAAAAAAAAAGGGGGGGGGGGGGGGGAGAATTATTGTTGTCTGAAAATTTCCATTCCTTGAACACAATCTAGAGCAGTAAAGTCAAAAATCTTCCCAAAGCAAACATGGAAGAGCCATCTTAAATGCTGGAAAACTAATGTTAACAGTATGGAGCATGCCACAGAACTTTCCAATTATTTCACTTTTCATGCAAGGGCAAGGGATCAAACTCTGTTCTTAGTGGCACACTGCAAACGAGGTAATGGGCCCCTGAGCTGGCTAGGGCTAATCTCAGATCTGAAGGGGATAGGAGAGGCAGATTCCCTTCCAAAAGGAAACATTCTCTTCTCCAGCAGCTGGAGCAGGTCCTGTATGGTATGCAACATGCCAACAGGAATGGAAGGACAACACAGACAAAAGGAAAAACAACTGAGGAGGGAGGGTGGGGATGGAGAATGTATAAAAATCACAGCTGATACCATTTCTCCCATACACTAATACCTTGAGGAGTTCAAAGGTTTTCCATGCCTATGGCATTTGGCAATTATAATCGCACAGTAAAATACCTAAGGTTAATGAGTAACCTCTAAAGGAAGTTACTTCACATAATGACAGCAATTTCTCTGAACTAAATGTTAATAATCAGGCCTGTAATACGGTGAGAAGGAAATAGTGGGCAATTGGCAAATGGAACTCTGTTACCTAGTAACAAGTCCTTGAGGTATGAGCCGAAAAAATTTGAGCAGGCAAAACATTTCCAGGCAGGCAGAGCAGCTTGACAAACACAAAACATTTTGCAAAGCCGGCAACTGTCCATGACATGGAAAGTGGAAGCAGATGCGGCAAATTACCTCGTTAACAGGCGGTCTGAGGGACAATTAGCTAATGGCACAGCAAAGGGAACGCTGTCAGGTAACCAGCAGCAAGGGCAGGGCAGCAGAGTTCAGGTTACTCTGCAGATAAATGGGAATCCTGCTCCTTACACTGGCATCGCTCATTCCCAGCTCTGCGGCTGCTGTGCCCTTCCCCTGCCCACCGGGAGATAAGGGGAGCGCTGCCGTAATTCCAGGCAGGGTGCGTGAAGCAGCCCCGCTGCTGACTCAGCTGATCCTCTGCTGCATGCAGGGTTTCGACACCTTTGTTATGAATGGGGCAATGCGATGCGATGCGTGCTCTGCTCCCAGCCAGGGTTACCTGCAGTTTGCCAGGAGGGAGAGCATCACGGTGATTGCCTCAGTCAAACACACCAAGCAGGATTTCCCAAATGTTCCGTCAGTGCAACAAATGCACCGTCAAAATCACCTTAACAAATCCATCTCCTTTCAGGGACAGCTCAGGAAACCACGTACCCACCTCACTCTCCATCCTGTAAAATCTTTTTGACAGGTACAGAAACTGCACAGGAAAATAATAAATAAATAAAGGTTTTGTCAATCTCCTTCGTGCATTTTTTTCCCACAATCAAATGGCATGTTTTATCTGTAAAGCTGTAAACCAGCTCTTCCCAGAACATTGGTAAATCCCGTGTAAGCCACAACTGAAAAACATTTCCTACAGCAGCCTTACCCTCCCAAAGCCAGCCTGGCCCCTACCGTGCTCAAAAGTGTGTCCAGAACCATGCAAAGTCTTGGATTTGTGCACTCCATCATGACTCCTCATCAATATCACCAAATGAAGCACCGCAAAGGACATGAATGATGCCACATTCCATCCTACATCATTCCACACACAACTTCTGCTTCCTGACTGAAGCTGTTCATCAATTTACAAATAACAAGTATGGCTAATGTGTGTCCTGTTCCTGACTTTTTCCCCTTATCTTAAAAGCAAACAAGGAAATTTGGGTTTTAGATGTGATGCTAATGTAAAAGTAAATTTTGTTTTTAAAATGCACAGAGCCCAGGAAATCTGTATTTAAAGCTCGGTTCTAAGCCATGAGCAAAAACAGCATTTTCATTCCATGACCATGATTCTGGACAACACAAGACACTTCAGTGCTCCCATATTTGCATAAATTTAGATCCAAACTAATTCCTGCAGGAGATGACTCCGGAAAAAGATGCCCCAGTAAAGCAAACACATCAGCAGGGAGCAGGGAAAAGATGGGACGGACCACTGTTGCTTGGGTGATATACCACAGACCAAAGCATCCCTTGGCTCCCCTCCATTTAATTTCTCTCTTTGCAGAACTCCTTGAAAAAGACAGATCATACCCTACAGCCTAAAGACAGCAATAAGGCAGAGCATAATATTTAAACAATCCTGATACTGAAAACCTGGAACTGATTGGAATTCCAAGTCCCTAGGTAAGAACATTTCTCAGGAGGAAACAGCTGGTTGGCCTTCAAGCGCTGTGCTTGCCACACATGCCCTTAATCAATTTGGTCTAATTTCACTAACTTGAGGTACTTAAATCAGCTATGTGGTTTCCTCATCATATTTGGACTCAGAAGAGAGCACAGACAGAAGTGACTGAAGAAAATTATTCCAGCAAGAGTCACATGAAAGCCTTTTAAAACTATCAGATCTTGCTTTAGACATACAAAAAAAATATAAGATCAAGTTTGGCAGAACTCTGTGTTCTAACTAGTTTCCACTATCAGACAGAGAATACATGTGCTCACTTAGACAGCAAAGCTTATCCCTAAATCCTGAAGGACAGGCACAGTTGCAAGGATTGCTAAAAACCACGGGCCAAGTCTGATGGTAGTGCTGCAATGTTGCTTCTAACACTTGAGCAGGTTCGCTTTGTGACTTTATCCTATGTCAACAAGCCCAACTTTATCCTATGTCAACACATATGGGCAGGATGTTATTTGGTGAACAAAAGCCACCAGTGACCAACAGCACACAGGTGAAGCACTGGCTATAAAACCAGGGATTGATAGAGAAATAATTAGAGATTTGGCACTTGCCATTGCTCAGATACCTGACTCCAGGAACAGGGGAGCTGACTGCTTTCCAGGAACAGCCAAGCACCCACTGGGGGCCCCTTCACAGCACCCAAAAGCAGGAGCAATCAGAGCCACAAAGCACGTTCTTACCTGTCCTGATAGAAACCAATATTGAGCATGGCACATTCTGGATATTTAGCTTCAAGGAAGGCAAGAGGGTGGCCAAGGAAGCCCCACATGGCCCATGAGCAAGCAGTGTACTCCATGTGCCAGGGCTACACTGAGGCGTCTGGCAGCGGGGCTGGATTGGCACTGGAGCCACAGGGCAATCGGAGCCCGTGCCTGTGAAAGGCGGCAAGGCAGCGGAGCTGCTGGAGCCAACGCCACCAGGTCATCCTGGGACACAGCCACATCCGGGGTTTTGTTCCTTTCCATAATGGCCCGAGCCACGAGGCTCCTGTGGAGCTGCTGGCAGCACCACCTGCGAGTCATTCCTGGGATGAGTGCTCTGAGGTGCGAGGTTTGTAGCCCGAGGCATCTGGCAACATCTCGGCTTTGGCAGGCGGCTGCAAAGTCAGGGAAGCTGGCTGCCCCTCACCCAGAGCTTCACCCTGGCAGGCTGGAGCAGCTGGGGGGCCCTGGCTGCAGACAGTGTCTCTTTGCACAGCCGAATTCACGAGATGCACAGCCATTTGGAAAAGATAAACGAGGTCATGGATTTTTATTTATTTATTTATCTTCACAACAACCAAAGGCTGCTGCTAAAAAACCTTCCCTCCCTCTAGTACGTGCCCTAAGAAAGCTTCATCCTGGAGGCTGGCCATAAAGATGTTTGAAACAAACTCGACACTGGACTCATCATCTGCACCTCGGCCTGATCCTCCTGCCTTTGCATATACCACTTGTACAGCAGAAGAACTCTTATCGCCAACCAATCTCAAGTGACTCATTCTACACTTGTGCTAGGGAGATCAGAAGGAAGCCTCGTGACTTATAATCCATAGTTAAAACTGCAAGAGCATAAAGACAAGTTATCTGGCAAAATGAAAGTTAAATAAATACAGGTGCCTTGTGGTTGCTACTTGCTGATCTGGCAGCAGTTGTTAGTCATTTCATCAGAAGGCCCATCTGCGAGGATCTAAGAGTCAAAAGCTTTGATTGCCTGCCCTTTATGTTGTCTGGCTCCTCTTCACTCATTCTCGAGAGCCAATGAAGGCTCGGAGTAGTAACAGAAACCTATCCAAGCCATGCTGTTCTGCAGATGTTAAAAAGATAAATGCACAAACTGTGAAGAAGCTCACACAATACATGGCAAACGTTTTGATTAACTGCCCTAACTAGAAGTCACAGACTCTAGGCTCTCCTAGCGTGTGTTTTGGCTTTTGAGAAAGGAAGTCTGTAAAGGGGTTTTCTGTGAGTTTCTGTCATCCTGAGGTTGCTCAGAGCCAGGCTCAGCCCACTGCTCTGCAAGTGGGAGAAGGCTGCAACTGTAGAGGAACTGGTGTGGCTGCACTGCAGGGAGCAGCGGGAATCAGATCCCTTTCAGGGAGACAGCGACAGGAGCATGGGACACTGCACCCACCGCTGGGCTCCAGTCAGCTACTGGGGAGCAGCTCCACAACTTCAAAGGAATTCCTCCTCCTTCCTTCAGTCTGCCCAGTGGCCTGGATACCGGAGTCAGGCACACAGCCCTGCGTTTGGCCCTTTGGGAATCACAAGCGGAAAGAACCACAGGGAGCAAGCAGAGCATGAGGCGGCACATGGGACTTTGGTTGGAGCTTTGCAGGAAGCCAAGTGACATTTCTCGGGCTTAAAAACCAGAACAGCACCTGCCATAAAATATTTTGTGCCAAAAGAGAGAAAACAGCATCACATTCACAAAATACCTCATGTGTCCAGCAGTGAAACCGGCCCGTACGCCAGGGAAAACATTGCATCCACACATGCAACTTCGGCACTCGCTGCTGAACTTGTGTCTCAAATTTCCAGTCCTGAACAATATAGGACAGCCCCAGAGACTCAGTGTGCATTGCAAGAGGTGTTGGCACAAGCTGACTGAAACCAAAAGAAATTCAAATTCAAGGCTGAATTGCTTTCCTTACCTCATCCCATTGTACTTAGTTATTTCAGCACATAATTGCTAACATCCTTCATTGATCTGAAATTCCTGTGGATACAATAAGGCCAGCCACGGATGGATGCTAGCCTTCACTCTGAGTATACAGGCCTTTGTCACAGCCCCTGGGCTCAAAAAGTATAAAGCTTTCAGAGTGTCAGTGACCTAAATACATCTCTGAAAGCCCCAAGTGCATCTGTGGGTGCCCCTCATGATGCATTCAGCCCATTTCCTGCAACCACGCCAAAAGCCTGAGGCTGCCCTGCACAGGCAGCTCCTCTTCCCAGCCCTGTTGACTTGTCCTTTTTTCCACTTACAGTCATAAAATCATTTCCTCCTCCTCCTGGGCTCTGCATTAGCTATGATTAACTGCCACAGGGCATCCTACTTTTAAATTCCCTGTGCAGCCCCATCTGAGGAGTTTGGTGTCGGTGCTTGGAGAGAAAGATTCACTGGCGCATAAAGGTTTTATTATTCCGAGAGCGGGGACAGATGTGCAGGTGATTTTTTTTTCTCTCCAAAGGCGAAAGGGAGAGATTACTGTAACACATGAGAATATAACCTATAAGTATTGTAATACAAGTAAGAGGAGCAAATTGGGAGATGTGTATGAAATTGATACACTTTGATATTAACATCAGTTTTACATATAGATATGGGGAATACATACATATATATATTTAAATATATACTAAGGGGAAACATCACCTAATAGATATTTTTTCACACCTAAAAAACTATGAGCATCATTCTTTTTAAAAAACTATTGAAATTATTTAAATTATTTGAAAATCATTTGAGCTCACATACAAAATACACTCCGAGAAAGCCTTTACGATTATTTCTCATGGTTCAGTAGAAGTAAATGCTCTATTGAGCCCGTGCTTGAAAATATTCAGTCCCAACACATATATGGGAAACATACCACCCTCAAGGTGAGAAATATACATTCCTGTCACTTTCCAAAAACAGCTTAGAAGACAGTGGTGAAATCAGCACAAAAGTGACCATCTGGAGTTTGTCTGAGGGAGCAGTAAGATGTAGAAGTGAAAGAGAAAAAAAATACATGGAAATAGGTCCTCCTTCCTGTAAGCAGCAATAATACATTCTGTTGAGACGGAAGTCCTCAACGCATAAATATATCTAATAAATATGATATAATATCCAAACCTCCAGCAAATCTACGATCAAGAAAAGGTAAAGTTAAAACAAGCCAAACCTCTGATTTTCACAGACACTGCAAGAGGCTCATTTTAAATAGCTGCTCACCCCCTCCCTCCAGTAGGATCAGTCTTGGATATTTTTTAAATGTCCATCTAAAATTAGATTTACCTAAACTGTGATGGCCTCTACAACGAGGAAAAAATACTGGGGAAGTACACGTTCATTCCAGAATTAGATTTCGATTTTCCCCATGACTTTTTAACAACCCATCTCAGCCTCCCTTTGGTTTTCAAATACTACTGACCGGGACTCGAGGTTCTCCTGCTAAAAACACTTATTTTCTCTTCACACATCACCACTTTTTGCGGGGAGGGCCACAGCTCGAAGCCCCGGGGCTGCCTCAAGGCTGAGCGCGCTTGGCAGCAGCTGGAAAAGTGGGTCAGTGGCTGGCAGCTGAGTGACCCCGTTCCAGGCGGGATTCAGGATGTGTCCCAACCTTTGGGGAACGGCAGGGTTTGTTTGCTCTCGGGGAGGTGCGGGTTATCAGCTCGGCGGGGAGCGGAAACAACCCAGCGGGGCAACTTTTGTGAGGATAAGCAAAGCTCCGGCTGCCCTGGGGCGGCCTCTCGCCTTTCCATGGGAGGCTGTCTCGGCGCAGGTATAAAACCTTATTAACCTGCCGCAAAACAGTGACCAAACTTTCTGGCACATCTGGAAATAAATCAGTGAAGTCTGGGGCGCCATCTTCCCCACAGTGACAACCGGGGATGGCTCCGCACATCACCTCAGCCCCGTGCAGCCGGCTGGGCACCGTGACACCGCAATGGCACGGCAGACAAAGCTGCAACGGGGTTTTTCACGCCGCCCGCTGTGGTCCCGGAGAAAAAGGCTGCTGGAAAACGCCCAGTTCCAGCCATTTTCACGGCAGGTTCAGCACCGCCAGGCCCTCCGCGGGTCGCCTCAGGCTGCGCGGGTTCGTGAGGGGAGCTGGGTGGCGGGAACGCCGCCGCCGCCGCCATTTCCGGCCGCCCCTCAGAGCCCTGAGGCGAGCGGGAGCCGTGAGGGGGCACCTGGGGCAGCGCCCGCCGAGGTGGGAATAGCGCCAGCGCCCGGCCCCATCGCCCTCCGTCCCCCTCAGCGCCTGCGGCTGCCTCCACACCCCGTGCCCTGAGAGGGGAGGCGTGAGGGGGAGAACGCTGTGTCATCTCTGCGTCCCCTCGGACACCTTCGCGGTGAGGTGGGCTCAGTCCTGCAGACGGAAAGCGGGCAAAGAATCCCCCAATGCAGCCACTGACTCCGATTTCTATTATCTCAACACCCACTTTGTTCCCTATGGCCATCACTTTCTAAAAACTGGGACAAAAACATCTCTCCAAGAGGCTGGCGGGTGCTTTTGGCACATCTAGGCAGTGCCAGGACTCCATTCCAGCCTAACAAAGCATCAGCCACATAGAAGCGTACTTCCTGCAGATTTCAGAGCACTTAAAATCACCTCAGACCACTTAACTTCACAGAGATAAAGTCTTCTCACTGCAGTGGCACTATGTGCCGCATTAGACCTTATTGCTAGGAAGGGGAACTTTAACATGAAAACAAACCCCTTAAAGTTATCCCTAAAAAAAAAAAAAAAAAAAAAAAAAAAAAATTAAAATCTTACAAGAGCCCAAAATGCAATTCAAGCATCCAGAGATAACCACTCAATGGCCACACATGTGCACGCTGTGCTGCAGCCTGTGATGCTGCGTTGTGTCCTCAGTGACTCGCAGCATCATTTCAAACCCATCAGTATGCCAGGAGCTGCTTTAAGGGAGATGCCAACAATTTTCACCATTGCTCTTTCCTCTTTTCCCTTCCCCACCCTCCCCCAAAGAGCCAGCTTTCACACAAAACCCATTTTTCTTCAGGTTGCTCTGAAGAAGACGCTGTTTTGACAGACTCGTGCATTTTCCCTCTCGCAAGTTCATGGAAGCCCTGCCAAAGAAAGTGATATATGGCCAGAAAGAGACCCTCAACCTCACCCTAATTAGAAGCCTGCACTATTCAGCAGGGTTTCAAGAGGACAGAAGCCCGAGGCAGCTGGATGGGAATACGAACCATACCATGCTCCAGCAGCTTTCTCATATTCATCCAGTGACCGAGATCCATCTGTTTATCATCAGCTGCATTACAGTCGGAGACAAAGTGTATTGTTAATAGGGTGTGTTTGAGAGAAAAGTCACAAGGAAGTGCCCTAAACTAAGTGATTTCTGAAAGTAATGGCTACAGAGCACATACCACACAGTAGCACAGTGCTAATGGATATTTTTCTTCAGTCATGGCCATTAACTGTGTGGTTCTGCCAGAAAGATACAAAAATAAAATAGAAGGGGTGGCACAGCACCTTATCTAGATAAGATATTTCAGTTTCTAACTAGTTCTAGCTTTGATTCCTTTTTCTTGTAAGGAAGACAGGATTGGTCATACATTATCAGTAGAACAGCTCCTTTTGGCTACAAGCTTGTCCCTGACACTAACATTGGACAATGCTTCAGAGCATGCTGAATGTTCTCCAAGAAACATGATTACATAAACCAGTTCCAAAGCATTAATTGGTTTGCTTCATCACTCTCACTCAAGTTCCTGTCTCTAAAATAACAAGTCATGAATTATCACATATGACTGTTAAAATATATGAGTAACTATTATCACATACTGCCTGTTGTCTAGAAGCTGGGGATTGTGCTTTTAGGGCCATAATCCTGTTCTGTTCAGCACTGTATGGAAAGGAGAAGCAACCAGGACACACCACCACATTTTCACTAAGGCACTGTGAAAATGCAGCTGACCTGATGCCACTGAGAGACATCCCACACAGAGTTTGGATACTGGATCAGTGGAGAGCAACAGATTCTCTGCTGCTGAAAAAGCACTCAGTGGCCACCAAAAGTAAGTAATTTTTTATTTTTCTTAAATTTTAATTTATGACAATGTAAGGGGATGTCAGAGTTCTTCCTAGTCTAGGCCTTCATAGAGCTACTTGGACTTGTATTGATTTAAGTGTGGTGCCCCTTGGAGATGGGATGAAAAGCTGGACACTATGGAGCACACAAAATGCAATCAGATCAGCAGAAGGCTTTCAGTCTTTGAAGCCTCTAAAAATCAGAAATTTGCAAGTAACACACCCAGGATTATTTTAAAATCAAAGGTTATAGGGTGGATTTCTTTTTTTTCCTGTTGCCCTTGTTTCAGCTTTCAGAAATTTAATGTCGTTCCACACTATCAAAGCATTCATTCATCATCTTGATTTCTTGCCCCTCCCATTGTAAACTCTATTCTACCACCTTTTGCTCACTTCCATGCAGCCACTGTTCTCAGCAGGCTCCCAGAGAAGATTGTCTGGAGGCAAATAGGCACTCGGGTAACTCGAGCAGATTAGCTCATCTGGTACCAGAGGATTTATAAGGATGCTTGTTTTACAAAAGTTTGTGTGCTTATTTCGTAAAAGATAACTATTGTAAAAATTAGCAGTTTTCTTTCCTATACAAAAAAAGATGGTTTTGTTTGTTAATAGAAGTTTGAGTGTCTGAGTTTGAAGTCGGGGTAGAAATAAAAGCTCGAGCTGGACCTTTTCCAACAGGACCTAAACCCGGAAGAATTACAGAAGTCTTGTGATCCAGCAAGGAGTTATGTAACACTTGCCAGTGCCATGTGGAGTTATTTCTATTGATCTGTGGCCCTGTTCTGTGAGGTGATTTTCACAGCAGGTCCAGGCTGCCATCTACTATTGGAATGGACTGCACTCACAATCCTGTACAAGAGGTCGTTTAATCACAGTTACCTCTCTGCTCATCCCAGCAGCTCATGCTTGGCTTAAGCACCACTTCCAAGTAGGGCTGCAGCCCTGACCTGAATAAATCAGGAGCTGGGGAATTTATCACTTTCTTTGGTGGTTTATATAGTGGTTATTAAACATCCCTGCTAAAGATACATGCCTGTGCTCTGAGTTTTCTGGTTTCAAGTTCAGTCTTGTGACTTGGCCAGCTAAATTGCAGAGCCCTTTAGTACGTATTTCCTCTCCACAAAGGTGTTGTAATCAAGTCACTCCTCAGCCTTTCTTTGTGATAAGCTTAAATATATGGAATTCTTGATCTTTTTCTCTCCATGCAAAACACGAGCCTTTAAAACAGCTCCCAGGATTTCTGCAGTCTCCCATCTTTCAGCATCCTCTTAAAAGCACGAGCAACTAGAGGGAATGCCATACTCCAGTGCATTAAGTGCACTTGTGTCCCCTCTGAACTCCAAATCCTTTCCCAGATGTTTTATGGGGTATAGGTCCCCTTTAGGAGGCATGAATCTGACACCAGCCTGTCCATCCCTTAAATTTGTGTCTCTTGTTTTCTAACAACCAAGGAGTCTCCTTCACACCCCTTCCAACAGTACAGCACTGCACAGATGTGGCATGGCCCAAAAAGGGCCTTTGAGCTCTCTCCCATTGCTACAGTCTTGACACTTTTCCCTTCAGCTTCCACTGGAATTGCCACCAAAACCACCATTAAATGGCAGCGCACTTCAGATTAAAGGAAATAATCTCTGATTTAGTTTGTGTTGCAGATGACTTTGGGAGGAAAAGCACATTCTGACAGCTACTTCCATTCCATTGTGCTTTTTTGTTTTTGAAAGAGAGAAGGCCATTTGTTTTCAATTTGTCTATAAATAATAGAGGAAAACACAGCTGAGGGGCCCAGTGTGATTTTTATAGAACGTTCATTTTTAGAAATCTGATAAGCTTAACCACATATGTTTGAAATCACAGCAATATAAAATAGAGAAATCTAACAAAAAACCCTTACTTGTCATGCAATCTATTATTTATTTTATCTAGAACTTAGCAGCATTTGTCAAATATTGTGCGTTGGGGGCAACTTTGGACCTCAATTCTGAACACATGGAGAAGTATCTTACAGACAGAATTAACAGATTAGGACTTAAACTTTTATGATGTCAGAACTGGGGAGTTTTTCCCTGGATTGAGAGCAACCTCATAAGCCAGCATGACAATTAATTAGCTCCTGTTTATCCAAGTGAGCCAGGAAGGCAATGGACTACACCTGAATTCCTCTCCAGCTGTGTTGGTACAGGTCAGACCTCGGAGATTACCAGTGATGCTGGTGATATCTGTTCCTCAGCCAGGGTACAACAGCAATTCTTTATTTCTAGTCCCCTTATTTCCTCAGAAAGACCATATTTGAAAACAAATATATACATGAAGGAGGTGAATTATGCCACTTGTGTACCAAGAGAAAAATCCCTCAACCTGGAGTATTTAGTATGTTACCTGACCATTCAGAGGATTGCTGATTTACAGTGCTGACCTGTGGTACACCAATCTCAGGAGACCGGAGAAAAGATATGCAGCTCAAATGGAATATTATGCCTTAGAATGTTAAATTCTCTCTTCCCACTCCTAGCACTATAAAAATTGTTTATGACCCTATTTGTCTTCTGCTTTCCTGAAGTACAATCACGTCGTGTCACACCCATGCCATTTTAACTCCTATATCATGAAGTGTTTGTTACTAATGTGGCACTGAAGAATATTTCTGATCTGACTTGAATTTTTAGTGCACGTGGGTGAAGCCGCTGGAAATGGTGTTGCTGGAGAAGGGCTGTTTTCAGCTGGATTGTAGCATGTGAAAGCTGCAGGAAGCCATTAATAAGCAGAAGGGTTTTATTACAGAGGCTCTGGCCACTACCTTGTAAGGTCTCCACAACATCAGAAACCCAGCCTGTTTGTATCAGCACAGTGCCTGGAAGAGATACAGCAGCCTGGAGAGGCTCCTAAATCTTCACAGGAGTTGCACTTCTAAGTGCAACTTCCTATATAAGGAAGCAGGCTCTGTGTTAAAGGAAAAGCGAGACTTACGGGAAGATTTGAGGACGTGAGAACACTTCCCATGACACCAGTTGGCTGGAGCCATCTGTCCAACATGGGGAGTAATCCTAAGAGCTCGTAGGAATGACCAGGCAGCAAAAAGACAAGCTTGCCAAGGGGCACAGGGCACTACAGCAATCATCCCTGTCCTTTCTTCCCTGCCAGATTCCTCCTGAAGGATCAGTGTGGGGTACCAGAGGTGGCTATGAGGGAGTCTGCGGGGAAGAGAATGGGACTGCAGCCATTCCCACTGCTGGCTGTGAAGGGTAAGCTCAGCTTTCAAGCGTTAAGAATTCCTTTCTCCTCTGTTCCACAGAAAGGCCTGACAAACTAACACTGATACACAAAGATCCCTGCTTTAAAAAAAATGTATTTCCTACAGTTTTAAGAGCTGGTGTTTGCCCAGTACACTCAGCTATGGTGTGTGCTGGCCTGCCTAGCTGATGGCACACACTGCAGATATATCACATCCAGACTTTCAGAGAGACAGAAGGGGAATTGCTGTGTCCACAGTCTTCTCAGACTTCCCTCCAGGTGCTGTGCTGGCAGCAGGCCCTGCTGCTCCCTAGAGAGGCAAGCAGCGCTCTTGACTCAGAAAATGTTAGCAGACAATAACTAGTCATTTCAAGAATATGTTCTGTTTTCAGATAAACACACACAGAACATGATGGAACAAGACTTTTTTCGCAAAGGAAGCTGCCCTGTCTCACTGGACTCAGTCCTGATTGCACTTGCTTAGACATTCAGCCATTACTGGAACCTAAAGGGAGTGTTCAGCCAAGTGCATTAGGGCAGGAGGTTGCTTAAAGACCTTGGCTTTAGCCCCCAGTGATTTTGGAGCACTGAGTTTAAAACCACCCACCGTGGTGTCTGTGTTTGTAGTATATTGATTCACATTGCCCACGTACACGCCCTGGGAGGACATGACAGATTTGTTCCTGTCATCTTTTACCACTCCTTAAGGAAAATATGTAACCAGCTTCCCACCTGTCACATACTGAGTCACCTCCCAGTTAAATACATTTCTTACTTGTATTTTTTTCTATTCAGCAGATAAACATGCTTCATTTGTCAGCACAGTCACTTCCTCAGGAAAAGCACTGAAGGTTATGCTGTATCAGAATGCAGATCACCCAGCAAAACACTTGCTGTAAGACTTTAAATGCTCAGACTTTAGGAACAGTAAAGGTGCTGGGACTGATTTCAATCAGGTGCTGCAGGAAGGGGATCCTCTTGGGCTGGAAAGGGAATAGCTGAGTTGGCATGGTGGCTGGTTTGGTCACCCAGAGTGAACATCCTGCTGTCACGCAGTCATTGAAGCGTGGTGGTTTTACACATGGCAGTGCTGTGTGAGCTGTGCACGGAAAGCTGTCCGTGAGTCATGGGAACAGGTGGGCTCCCTGTGGATCTAAGCAGCTCTCAGCATCCCACGGGCACCAGGTCCCCACCCAGGCCAGGAGGTCCAAACCAGGAGCAAGAGTGGGCTGCACGAGTTCCCAGCAGTATTACACAAACTACTGTTGGATCTTGTTTACAAAGTTAATTTTTTTCCCCCCTAAGAACATCCATTCTCCAAGCCTCCTCCACACATTACAGGGAATTATTGTCAATTCATAGAGGGGCGTAAAGTTTAGGGATTATAAATGGGTTGTTTGCTCCAGCTCATGGGGCAGTCTGGCAGCAGGATTAGGAGCAAGTTTGGCATTCCCACTATCTTGGCTTTGTGCTTTAATCAAACTTTATGTAAGATGAAGGAGGCCCAGGAACTCGCCGTACTATCTCTAATGTCAGGAACTGATTACAAAGGCACCAGTGCTTCTTGTTCTTGCCAATACAGCTCCAGTCTGGTAGAAAATTATTTGGCTGAGGGCTGGTTCAGAAAGGAGCCATAAACAGATAATACCCACATGACTACAGGAACCAAGAACTTAATCTCTGATGGTTATTTCCCAAAGTAAATATTTAAATAAACTAACATCTAAAAAATAATAAAATGTAATTAGAGATAAGCAAGGTTATAAAAGTTATTTTCTTGTAGGCTGCAGGAAATTTTACTTCCAAATCCCCTCAGCATACAATGGGATTAAAAAGTCACTTTGACTTATAATAGACATTATAACCCAAGAGCAGATTTCCTCTGAATATCAAAAGGCACTTCCTATAATGGGAAATTGTCAACAGACCCACGCAGTGGCAAAGCAAGGGTTAGTTTATCACACGTGGATATCCTGCCAATATATTTGCACCTGCTTACAGCCTCCAGATTGATTTACAGCCAAAAGGGAAGGCTTCCAACTCCCTCATCCTGAAAGGTGCATCTCTTATCCATTATGAACCCCCCATACATCTTTACTCTCACCTTTTTTTCTCTTAATGTGAAAAAAAAGTCTTATTTTTCTGCCCTAAAATTTCCAGATCACCATTCCTGTATTTCTAAAGTCACCATTAATCTGTCTTCCGCGTCTTTCCTTTATGTTCTTAAACCCCTCCAAAAACAACATGCTGAGAAAGGGGGGAAAAAAAAGAAAAATAAGAAAGAAATTCATAACAACGCATTTTATCCCCAGGACTGGGGAGCAGAGATGGCGGTAAACCGCAGCCAGGCCGAGCATCAGCCTGGCTCTGCAGGCTGCCAGCTCCATCATCTGAGCTCAGGGAGGAAGAGGAGGAGCAGAGGCTGCAGCAGGTGCTGTGCTTGAATTCACAAGCGCAGTGACCCTCCCTAGGAGCATGGCAGGAATTTCAAATGGGATTAGCCACCCGGACAAGGGAAAGGTCATACTTGACATTTCCACTGGAAATTCTAATGCAAATAGACCTCTGATACTCATGACATTTTTTCACACACGTCTAGCAGCCATACATATGTAAAAAGGAAAATTATAAAATGTGATGACTAATTTATGTAAATCTCATAAAGGCAGTAAGACTGAGGGCTGAGCACATAGAAACATTAGTCAGGCGAAGGAGCACATGACTGTATTCCTCTTTTATTTGCTACCATTTAAAATTGGTTTATTTTGATAGGGTTGCTATTTGTGTAGCTTTCAAAAAGTGCTCAGTGCCCGTCCAAGGAGTATAGGACAGAGAGCCCTTGCTCGTAGTAAGGAGCACAGTGATCCCTTGGTTTCATTTGGAATGGTTTTGGTTATTGACACGAAGGAGTGGGAGCTGAGCGAGGCAGAGAGGCTCTCTGGGAAGCCAGGGATTTTTACAGCCTACCTCAGGCCTGAATATTTACACACTGAAAAATCCTGTCTGAACACCCAAGGAAAACGTGAATTTTTGGAATTAGGTCCCAGTGCAATTCAAGTGGGATACTTAGAACATGAGGATTACATGGAAAATAGTTCTACAGCAAAGCTTTTCTCACCTCAAGGAGCCTTAACAAGAACATGAGCATTGCAACATATCTCACACGGCTATTTCCATCATATATCTTGATAAGCAAATTTCCTTATCAGTTGTGTTCTTAGGTCGCCAAATTAGATAGAATTAGAGTGTTTTGGTTAATCTACCCAAAGAAGAAAATTAGAGCTATCGGGCTGAACCACAGCAGAGTGGCTGGAAATTTTGGTTGTCGAGATTTGTTGTTGCTTTACACAGCAGACTACACTGCTCAGCAAACCTGTGGTCAGCAGAGCTCTGAGGTATCTGCAGGTCTAAGTCAAAGCTACATATAAACTAAGTAGAGAAAACTCAGTTCTCTCAGCATCGTATTCAAAGTTTTGGTTTCAACACAACCAGGAGCGGTTTTACCCCGCTTCCCACCATCGCCCACTTTATTTCAATATGTCTATTTCTGCACTTTTATATTATTCCAATGGACAGTGCCTCATTTTCCTCAGTTGGGGGATTGAGGAAAACATTTATTAAACTCCTTAAAGCTTGTTTATTTTTCTTAAGCCTAATTACCTGCCCGCAACGACTTAATTTTGTTTATTACAAGTTTTAAAATGACAAGTTCATCTGCCACCGGAAAGCAGCGCTGCTTTAGCGACAATGAAAGGCCGCAGCCCTGCAAGCACTTATGCATATGCTTCACGTTTTGCATGTAAATAGTCCCATTGACTAAATCCCCGTTCTTTGAAAGGGAAGAAAAGGCTGAAAGGCAATCATTGTTTTCCCAGGCAAACAGTGCTGGAGAAGAAAGGAACAAGTTAGGAATATAGAAAATTAACTCATTTCCCGTCGCCCACCACATGCATGCATATCCTGAAACTCCTAAATTTACTTCAAGGATCTAAAGTCTCTTCTGTATGAAGCCCAGTTTTTCAGTGTCTCAATGCTTTGTTAGTTTTCCAAGGCAATTTATTTAGGCAGATCTAACATGGTGCAAAAAAACTTTTAAAAGATAATTCAAGAGAAAACATTATGAGCAAGCCAAGACCATCTCTGATATTCAAACTCCTCTATAAGTGTGAAAATAAAAGGAGTCAGGGGAACTCAAGCAACTCTCTAGGAAGGAAAAATGCATTCAAACACTGTAGAAATTAAATAATTCAAGACAGTCTTCCCCTGAGCTTCCCAGTTAGCTCCATCCCCATTTCATCTGAGCTGGATAATAGCAGGTGTATTGCTTCAAGTTAAAGTCACCCTAGGATAGACGTGGCAGCACCGATCATAGAATCGCAGAATGCCTTGGTTTGGAAAGGACCATGTAATTCCAACCCCCTGCCATGGGCAGGGACGCCTTGCACTATCCCAGCTTGCTCAGAGCCCCACCCAACCTGCCCTTGGACACTTCCAGGGCTGGGGCATTCACAGCTTCTCTGGCCAACCTGTGCCGGGGCCTCACCACTCTCATGGGGCAGAATTTCTTCTTTGTGTCCAAGCTAAACACACCCTCTTTCAGTTTACAGCCGTTCCCCCTTGTCCTATCGTGTATTGTCAGCAAAAAGTGGTCTCGGACCTGGCAGTGCCCTAGAGGATAAGAAATCTCCTGGCTTCCCTCTCTAAGCAAGAGGAGGAACAGCTCACAGCCTTGAACTGAAGCTTCCCCCCACTACAAAAGAGAATGGAAGAGACCAAGGTTTTTTTTTGTGCCTGTCTCTGCCCTACAGCAGCCCAGCCAGAAGCACTGGTGTCCATTTAGGGCCCTGATGCTCGGGCACAGCCTGAGAGCCCCGTGCTGCAGCCCAGCCCAGCGTCCCACCAGGTGCAGTCTGCGGGCAAAGAGGTGTGGAACAAATCTGAAAACAACATTACTGAGGGCAGTGGGCAGCTCATTAACAGCAGCACTGACATCAGCAAGTGGAAATAGTCCTCTGTCACAAACACACACACACACACACCACACGTGGGTTCCTATGCCAAAAACCAGATCTGCTGCTTTGCCTCAGACTGGCTCATGTTTTTTTCCGCTTGATAAAGTCTCATGAGTTACTCTGAAGTTTCTCCTGTCACCGACTTCTTTCAAACCTGACTAACTATTGTACCACCACTACTGAACCCACATGAGAGATTTGGCAAGCGGAAAGAATTAAAATAAATTTGCTAGTATGAATTTTCCTATAGCTGTTCTTCATCAATTCTCATTTTAAAAAAACATCCTTAACTTGCACAAGTTGAGACCTATATAAAAGCAGATTGGGCTGTAACTACTGCTTTGAGATTCCTTCCAGCCTAAAATATTCTAAGATGTAAATTGCTTATCACAGCAATAACTTTGGCACAAGGGAGAAGACAGAGCAGCAGTCATTGCTGTGATTGCAGCCAACAGATATGGGTTCAATTAACACAGCCTTTGTTAATTGAAGAGTTCTTGTAGCCTGGAGAGCTACAGCTGATACAACCTCTGCTTCTCAGGTGCCCTCAAGTTACCACCTGACAAATCTTCCAAGCAGTGGAACTGAATCTATACAAATATTTCAGTGTTTCTTACTGTCCAGAGATTGCACTTAAATGGATAAAATAGGACCATGAGGGAAAAAAATACATGGAATTAATTAAGAATCGTAAGCAAACTCTTCCTGACAGAGAAGCCTGTGACATCTAGCAGTGGTGAAACCAACTGGCTTGTGGAACAGATTGCTTGGAGAGCCAGGAGAACCCAGGTACCTGCCATGGTGGCACCTTGGCTGGACACCATTCCTCACTGGGCCCAGGATTCCAGCAGCTGGAGCCCAGACAGGCGGGGAACAGAGCTCCCAAGCTGCCTTCGTGACACGGAATGTGTCCAATTCACACCACAGACGTTCGTGTGATTTGCCAGATGAAGGGGTGGCCATGACAGAATTAAAAGCTGCTGATGGATCAGTGAGACCAAGAGAGCTGATGCATATTTTTTTTTAAAGATTACTATTCAAGGAAGCAGTGTAGTGCACAGCAGTAACAAAAGGATTGTGGTAAACAACAAATTATTCCCTGGAGAAAATTCCTCCAAAATTGGGTAGTGACAGAATCCAATCAGGGGGAAAAAGAAAAAGAAAAAAAAAAAAACAGACCAAAAAACCCACCAGACCCAAACACAAAGAATAAAATCCTTGCAGAGCAAGGATCTTTCTCCTTTAACTTCTACAGGACTGGAAACCAGATGTACTTACTTTTTTTCTTTTTTTTAATTTATCAATTTTTTGTTTTGCCAGACTGCCTAAGACTAAGCTGTCTTGAACACTGAAAACCTTCCTCCAAAAAATACCTAAAAAACAGCTTTCTTGATTTTAGCTTACAGATTACTGAATAACCCACAGGCCACCAGCTTCTCTCCTGCTATTTCTAAGTCAGTCCAGATCAAGCTGGATGGGGAGGGGAAAGGCAGGTTTGGGCTTTGTTTGATTTGGTTTTAGGCTAAAGCTCAAGGACCGTTTATTTAGGAAAGAGATTCCCACCCCCCACATGCAGTGTATTTTAAGTTCACTGGAAATAAGAATAGAAAATAATACAGGAGTATATAATCCACATGCCAAGTGAGATCTAATGCACACTCAGTTCTAGGTTTTGGAGTTAGAATTTTTCAAGAAAGAATTTTCTTTTCCTCTTTTACTACATTTTACATAATTTCCATAACTTTCCTTATATACTGACTTTTTTTGGCAACAGGTGAATGCTAAGGTTCCCCTTTCTAAAGCTATCACAGCTGCTTTTTGGAGAAGGATCACTTATTTTCTCCAGGACCTGAGACCCTCTCCCTGAAATAACTCCTCCAGCCACCCCATGAGTAAAACACTGAGCTTGACTCCAGCTGGAGGCTTTGGAGGCAGGTTTCAGCTCACCTGCCTGAGCAGCCAGGCACAAAAAACCCCATAGGAGAGGAACAAGGGGCACTTTTGCCCCTTTGCCTCCAACTGGGATCCAAGGGCTTGGAAAGGAGCGCGCAGCGGTTCGCATCAGTGCGCGAGATGAATATAAAACCCAAACCAAACCACGATTTGTTTTTCAGTTTATTAAAGGAAATGTTTTCATATAATTAATCATGGTCCGTGAGGCTGCTTTATCCAACGCCGTTCCTCCCTACCCCCGCCATCCCACATGGAGCCTTAGCCGGACTAAAATTTTGCAAAGCCTTGCATTGTTCTCCCTGACACCGGATCAGCGGACACAAAAAAGCAACTGCCAGCTCAAAAGCAATCCGGCGATAGAGCCTGGTGCTATCTAATCAAGGGCAAAAGGTCACTTCCGAACAACTGGGCAATAAAAGATTATTTCCAGCCGCAGAACAGAAAGGCCCAGTGGTGGATGCTTGAAAGAGGGGGGTGGAAGGAGGGCAAAAGGGCTCCCGTCTGTGGGAGGAAGTGCATTGAATAAAGCCAGCAGACGGGAACCATCTGGCTTTGTGCGTGGTCTGTTCTTCAGAGGAGAGAGAAAGCCCCCTCAGCGGGGCCAGTGACTCCGTGCAATGATTCAAACTTTTCTTCTTCCTTTTTTTTTTTTCTTCCTTTCTCTCCCCCATCAATTTTAAAGCAGCTTTCCCAGGCACCAAAAAATTGGAAACCGGAACTCTCCTAACGGGCGGATGGATGCGCCTCATCAAGTGCGAGCTGCAAGATGGAGCCCAGGTTTTATCTTGGTCATGAGAGATGGCTCTTATCAGGGAGAGAGGCCGGTGGATGAGCAGACAGGGCTTTTTTAGTTTGTTTTGTTTTTAAGGATGGCTTCAGAAGAAGCCTCCCAGGGACCCAGCAGAGTCAAATTCCCAACCCACCCAGTACACTGAGTTTTGGTTGCATTTTTAAGCAGCAAACGGCATTTCCAGCAGCATCACCTTTATTATGTATACTTCATGCATTTCCCCCTTCCTCTCTCTCTCCCCACTTGTTATATGGCCTCACTTGAATGAAAGCAAGAAAATAAAAGGGCCAGATTACATTCAGTCCAGTTGCCATGGCCTGTGGGAGGGCAGAATTGCAAACACTTCAGTACAAATGGTACAATCCCTCCTCCCTCCCCTCGGCCCCGCAGTTGTCCTCCATGTCCTCACTTTCCCTCGCTCCCTGGTTCGCACCGGAGGCCTTTGGCACTCGGCGGCGAGGAGCTGAATCTATTCAAGCGCCCAGACACCTCCTCCGTTCACCAGTGAATTAACTTTAAGCATGCAAATCACACTAATCCAGAATTCACAGGAGAGGAAGTCAGGAGGGTTCCCAGTGGTCTGGGAAATATTTTTCCTTTCGAGAAGGGAAGGGGAGGGGGGGTCATTGCACTCTTCTTTAGAGCTCGCTGCAGGTCACTCTGGCTCATCTCAAAGAAAGTTTAGTTCAGAGGCTCAGCTTGACATTCATTGGTTTCTAAATCGGAACCTCTTGAGCGATTGTCCCCCAGCAATCCCAGGGATTGGGGCCTGAGCAAATACCCCCGACTAATTCTGCTGTAGAGGAGGGGAAACGAAGCAGTTAAATGTCCAGTTTATCAACAGAAAACAACAACTGAGCCTTTGTCCTAAGAGGGTGCAGGAGGAAACCGTTTTGCAGGGCTCATCTGCATGAGAAACCCGGGCAGCTGGGAAACACCAACATAAGGCTTGGGGGAAGATCCACGAAGACATTGGAGGAAGAAAATATTCCATACATCGGCTCTCTGTACTGCCACCTTCAAAAATGAAGCGAAACTCTGGAATTCAAAGTTGGACACAGCTTGATAGCTGAGGGGCTTTGTTTTAAAGGAGAAAAAAACCCAACCAACACCAAAAAATCCTACAAAGCAAAAGTTTAAATTGAGAATTTACACAGCAGCTTCTATTTGTTAGAGAATGAAGAAAAAAAAAAACAAAACACTACCAAAAGCAAGGTGACCAAATGGCCAAGCCAACAGCTCTGGTATTTATTCTCTACAGCTCTGCAAGCTGAGGCAGTGCAAAGACACCAGAGTTTCTGCTATGGTCTCACCAAACAGACACGGAAAGGCAGGACATGCAAAGTTTAGAGATGCAAAGCCAAAGATGAAAACCACAGAGTTGAAATGGACCTACTATAAAATAGGTTAAAAAACCCTAATATCACTCCTCCTGCCCCTCTTTTTTTTTTTTTTTTTTGCCACTCAGTACTGAGCTATTCTCAGTTTTACTTAGCTAAGGGTTTCTTGGCAGTCACAGGCATTTTTCTCTAAGGATTTTTAGACACCCAGAAGTGGTTGGAAAAGCACAGGCAAAGGACATTGCCCACCACATTCCCTGTCTCTCTGAGAGCTGAGCAAAAAGCCTTGCCCTGTTATTGCCCAGGGTGAGGTCTATAACCCATATAGCAGACGTGGAAACTGCATTCCACTTGCTCATCAAACCCAGTGGGAAAACAGCTTGAAGGTGGGAGGGAAAAAATCCAAAATGTAAAGCAGGTGAGCCTCAGGTTAAGGCAGCTGCTGCTTTAACAGACACTTTCAACACTTCAGAAAGTGAAACCACTTACTGGAACAACAAGTCTGTGTGCAAGGAGGAGGGGATAGCTGAGAAAATGTGTCCCTGGAACAGACCCTTTAGGGACAGGCCAAGGCGAGATGATGAGGTTATCACCAGGAAGATCACAGCCCCAAACTGCAAGGTCACAACCTGCAGGAAATTAGACAAAGCCTTTAAAGAGAAGCAAATCCAGCCTTTTCTGGAGTGGCCCACAAGAGAAACCCACCCAAAGGGTCGCTGCCATGGCCCAGCAGGACAATATCCACATTCCAGCCACAACGGAGCCAAACAGCTTCACTGCAGTGGGGGCAGCTCCTACTCCCACGTACCATGATTAAAAACCTGGAGACTCAATGGTTGTTTCAGAGCTCCACTGGCATTCTTTGAGGCCAGAGCGTGCCCTACGCTGGGCAGCCACCCTGCTTTCCACTCCACTTAGCATTAATTACAAGCCTCTTTCTTGGATAGCTTGGCAGCTTTGTGGTTCAAGGGGGGAAGGAGCAGAGGGGGGAGAAAAAAATAAATCTCATCCTATTAAGTGTAGCCCAGCGACCAAAAGACTCTGAAAGATAGGAAACCCTTCTCAGCGTGAACAAGCAGCGGAACTGCACTTTAAAATGCAGGTTTTAATTGCAAGTGGCATTTCCAAGCTACCCTGCTCCTGGGGCCACCTCGATGAGGGCCAGGCATGCTATCAGACAGTTAATACCCTCCAACAAACAGCTTCCCACTCCCAGCCACAAACAGGGTTTTAAACATGCCCCATTTGTATCACAAAAGGCAGTCAAAGCCCCTGTCCTTGCAGGAGGCTTAGCTCTAGTTAGGCACCCAACAAAGTCTAAGTTGCTAAGAACCTCCATTTGGTCTCTGGCTGACTCAAACCCAGCATTTTGCTGGGAGCAGATTCTGTAGTTCTCATAACAAGCCCCTGTAGCTTGATCACAGATCACAAATCAGTTTTAGCTGATACCCTTAGCACAGACTCACCAAATCCAGTGGAGCTCCAGAAGGGATGCAGGAGAACAGCACAGCTCTCCTGTTATAAACCCTTGGGTTTAAGGCTGCAGTCTTAGGGCAAGCCTGAAGGAGATCAAGACCATACCATGACCTGCCTCAGGAAAAGCAGGCCAGCTTAATATCCCTCTATATAACCAAAGGCTCTTGTTCTGGGTGTCCCCTCAGCTGTGGGAAGTTAGGGACTTCTAATTCTGTGGAGCATCCCAGGTGTTCTCAAGGGGCAGGAAGGAGTTTGCCACCAGCTGAGTTGCTCAGAGCTTTCCAGGCAGACTTTTTCATTTTGCCTTGAATTTACAGACTCCGGAGCATCTGTCTGCCATGTTCTCAGCATCCTAACTGGCTTAGCCAGCAACACACACTGCCATCTCTTGCTGATGTGGGATCCTTTAGGTTTGTAACCTAAGGGAAATACATGCTAGTAATCTACTGTGCAGATGAGGCAAGCAGTCCCTATTCCTTACATCCAGTTGTAAATCAAATGGTTTCCTGCCTAAGTCTAGATAAGAGTACAACCCCCAGGCTATGGACCATCTGACAGCACTGAGCCCTTTTGTTAGGGAAATGATTGCAAGTGACTCATTGCTTTCACCTGTTCTCCTTTGCCAGGTAGCATCTCCTCTGGATGGCTGGACTGAGCTGAGGCTTCAGCAGAAACTTGAAGCTGAGACTCCTTAGACAAGAAATTCCATCTGGGGTCTGGCTTTACAGACCACCCCTGCATTTCCAGCACAGGAGGGCAACGGAGACAGAGCCACTTCCCCCAAAACATTCCCTTTGCAACCATATCCTGGTGAGACCTGGCTCCTGCACTTGGGAAAGTGCTTAACTCCAGGATTTGCTGAACCTGACAGCCTTTAACCTCCAGCCCTTGCCACAGCCTGTGGCAACCCTGTCATGAGAGATTGCTTTGAAAGCAAGCTGATGGCAGAAGAAGGACGTAGGGAGTTTTTAAAAGGATTTTCCTTTCTGACTGGTGTATTTCTGTACAGCCTTGTCCAACTCCTCCTTTCCTTTGTGGCTGTTGTCACTCACACTTTTCCTGTCTCACTGCTGCCCTTTCTACCCAGTGAGTGGGTTTGCTCCGTGGGATGCTTCCCACCATCGCTGCAGGCACAAAACCGAAAACTCTGATGTCACATCTTGTAACCCATCACAAAGCACCTTGGTTGAAACAGGGAGATGGGATGAGGTCATCAAGAGTTGTAACCATTCTCTTTTTTTGACACAACACCTCCTTATCTGGGTGGCATCGCAGGGAGGGCATTGAAAAGGTTACATAAAATCAAAACAGAATTGTCAGGCGTTCCTCTCCCCAGCATTTGTTTTGGCAAATTTACATCCTCTGAAGAACATGAGGGAGGCGTCATTTTCCTCAGGAGAACATCTCCTATGAGCAGGGCTGACACAAAGAACAGTCTGCCCAAGGGCGCTGGGGAGGCCTTAGAGGCAGGAGGGGAAAACCTTTGGTGTGCAGATATCCCCACGTGTCTCTGTGCCCACAGAACCCAGGAGGAGGAAAGGATTATCCATCATACAGTTCCTATCATGGGAGATGTTATCATTATTGTTTTATTGGATGATATAAATGCGCAGTCCATGAGCACAGAAGAGCCAGAAAAACCCTTTGCATTGGCATCTCATGGAAGCACTGCTGCAGGCTCACAGGCAGGAAGAGTGATGGGCACGTACCTTGTTCATTCACATCTCCTCCATCTTCCTAAATTATCTGCAAGGAACTGGAGAAAGGGGGGAATAATCAGAATCCCCTAACAAACCTACCAGTGAGGCAGCTGTACAGCTTGGCTCCAAGCCTGTGCTCAGAATCTCTTTCTCCTCTTTTTCAGAGCCCAGTGAAGATGAGCAACAGAGGGCATGGACATCCTTCCATCTGCTCCCACTCTGGAGCAGAGGTACCTCCAAAATCCTGCAGCTCTGCAATCCTTCTCTCCTTCTGGGACAATTTCTATGGTAAGATTTACAGCCTAAAAGGTATCACTGAAGTCCTAAGTACAAAGATGGGCAGCTACAACAGGAAGGAGGAGAAACAGAAGTATTTTACTGAGTTCAAGCTTTGCAGATGGTGAGAAGAAGCAAAAGTCATGCTCACAGTTAAAGCTAATGAAATTCTGCAATCCCCATGGGAAACTCAGAAACACAGACATGAAACGCAGAACTGCTTCTTGACTTCATTTATTTTGTGATACTTTGGTTACATGTTCAAATGCAACACATGGATGGAGTGCAGGGACTGGCTTTCCTCAGGTGCTGCTGGATACATCCCATTTTTGGTTCATAGCACCTGCAGTGATGTGTCTTAAGGCAGAGAGGTAAGGAAGGAGAGCACCTCTAACACAGAGAGAGGCATGAGCATCCCGATTTAGACACTGTCCATCTGCCCCAATCCAGTTTTTGATAAATTTTAATAACATTGCAAGGGCATCTCTTTGTACATTCTTCATAGGCATCCATAGCCCTCCATTAGCCAGATAAGATTAAACAACAGCCACTTCTATCTTTATGTGGTAAAACAAGCTTCTGTATTTAAGATAAACTTTACAGGACAGGTGGTTTCCTAGAATGGAATATCCCCAAGAAAACATTTAACTATCCTACATAAATGTCAACAAGGTATGAGAAGAGTGCACCTAATAAAGGAGATAGAGGCTACAATAAAAAGGGGCCCTAAATCAAAGAGCAGGTTCACACCAGCAAACACTCACTCACACACTGGGCTGATTGGAACAGGGCCCTCAGCATTGCTGCCAGCCCAGCAGCTCTTCTGGTGTGGCTTTCCCTGCCTTTGCTTGGAGGTTTGACCCACACCATCACCTTGCTGGGGTTGTGGCCGGGACTGCATCCACAAAACTGCCCATGCGGGTTCTGGATTGGGAGCTCGGTGTGCACTCCTACCTTTATC
>NC_031771.1:5753472-5786741 GCF_001522545.3 Parus major | reverse complement strand
GGGGGGACGCAGAGCAAACATTATCTATTGTTAATTACCTGTAAAGTAGGGCTTTTGCCACTTCCCCAGTTTCTAAGAGCTCTGAAGTGAAACCTGAAAGAAGCCACCCATTGTTTCCAATTGTGCAAGAGCCAGGAGCAAATAGGGCTCAAATTGCAGCTCTGAAAGGCAGCAGGAAATTGGCAGCCCGGTAATCTGCTCCCCACCATTCAGGGGAACAAAGGCGACATTCCTCCTCAAGTAGTCACCATTAGAAACCCAAGGCTGATCTATTTAGTAAGGCCCACAGAATAAATCTGTGGAAATAAAGAGTTTTAATTAGAAGGCCATAGGATATGGCTCTAGTTTCCAGCCCTGCAAGTAACATGTATTATTTAGGCTCTTACCTCGTTTCCCACATATCCAGACGCTGACACCCAGACATCAGCACCGCTGCCATAGAAAAAAAAAAACCCCAAAAACTAATAAATGTGGAAACTGTCCATTACAGGTGGATCATACCGTACAGTGTGCTGTACCAAGAACGTTTCCAATTGGTCCCTGTCTTGGGATTATATATTTTCCCCCTAGAGTATTAACAATCCTTCTAACCCACCACACCCTCCCCATCTATGGCATGTTTTAAATATTCTCCAGAAAGTGCTAGTTTCCAGAAGGATGGGGGTTTTCCCTCCCATCCATCCATCCATCCATCCATCCATCCATCCATCCATCCATCCATCCATCCATCCATCCCTCTGCACAGAATGACTCAGTAATTAAACACTGCTGGTCAAAGGCTCCTGGTTGTGCCAGTGCCTCACAGTGTGGATCCAGCCCTCCAGCCCAAGTTTTCCCAGCAGCCAAAGAGAAGTGTTTCCTTCGGAGCTGTTTTGTCAGGCACAGTTAATTTAAGAGAATTTAAGTCCAAGTGCAAAATGCTCTGAGACACTTTGCAATTTTTGCCACCTGAACAGGTAAAGTTGTCCCAACACCAGTGTGTTAGAACTGTCAGGAGGGAGACCAGAGGAGGTTAATTTTTCCAGGGGATTTACCTGCACCTGTTAGCAGTGATGGATAACTCTGGAACTACCATGGCAAGTGCTTCTGCTCCAGTACAGGGCAAGGGATGGAAAGTGAGGATACAAGAACACAGGCTCTAAAACTCCAGGTTTGAAAGCCCATACAAAAATCTCTGTGGAGACTCCAGAATGGCACCTTCCATTGCTACCCCTTGCTCCAGAGAGACCCCTTGGCTATTCAACATAGCAGAACAGGTGCGTTTTCAATTCTAACAGTGTTTCCTCACATATTCTTGGTAGATCAGTAAATTCAAGCCCAAGTACAGCCAAAGTTTGGCAAAGCTCATACTGGAGTTGAATTTTGGAACAAAACAAATTCATGACATCCAGCTATCCTGTATTTCCTGCCCTGACTAACTGGGTTTATCCTCACCTTGAACTGGATGAGATACAGCACGTGTAAAAATGTATTAAATGAAAAAGTGCCTCAGTGACAGCACAGGTGCTCCTGTAGTCGTAGCACGTTTCATCCAGAAAAGATTTGCATGCCATGTAGAAAAATGGACAATTATTCCCTAAAAGGAAGGGGTCAGGTAAATGAGACTGGATTTAGGTAAGACTTTGGTATAAAAAGAAGGTACTGTGCAATCTCCCAGTACCCAGGTTAGAGAAAAGCTCCAGCACGTCCCCTTCCTTTCAGGCAATTAGTTTATAAATTTTTATCTGCAAGTGTGCTACTCATAAAGTGCACAGGTCCAAAAACAACACATCAGACATCACACAAGAAACAAAGCTTTGGAGAGAACCTTCACCAGGTCATGTAAATTCATCCCTTCCTCCTGCTTGGAGTATGGAAGAGGAATCCTCACGGCACTGCAAGAACTCCCAGGTGGTTTGGAAATTGAAGCGTGTGCCAGAGAACAGGAGGTTTCATTTGAAACAGCCATGGAGTGGTTAATCAGTTATGTAATATCAGCCTATTTAGGGAGCTCCAGCTCCTTCTCACAGTCACTTTATCCCACAAACTAAGGACATCCTAACATTTATGAGCACTGGCCATTCCTGTCACCCGGCCAGCTCATTCACTGGTGTAAATCCATCAGCTCCATTCAGAAGAAATATTCCATGGAATAAACCCGCTCATACTCCGGCAGCGACCCTGCGGGGTCAGGCAGGATGTCCCATTGTGCTCCTTCTTGCACAAACACAATGGGGTTCAGCCCCTGGGGGCAGAGCCTCTGTCAGGCTGTTTGTGCCTCCTGACATCGTGTTCTGCAGGATGTTTGTTTTCAGGTCGGGGCACCGAAGGTGTAGACAAAGCTTCACAAAACAGGGCCGTGCTTACAAGGCCAGAGCCACGGCTATCAGGCACACCTTTCTCCAAGGACTGACCAAAAGGATGTTTCTCTGCTCCAAAGTAAAGAGCTACCACATTTCAAGCTAATTTTGGAATATGTACTTCTCCTGGAAGCACACTCTGTCTCTTATAATGCTGCCCCATGCATGCATCGGGAATACTGAGAAATCCAGGTGAATTTCTGGTTCTTTTCTGATGCTAAAATCAAAAGTTATTCATTAAGACTAGTGTCTCATCTATACATACTTAAACTGAAAAGCCAAGCCATGTGTGGTTTGCAGGGAAACTTTCCCCAATTTGTATTTATTGGTCAGTAAATGAGGCAGTATCTCAAGACACCTTCTGCAGGAGGAGTGGGAATGGCAGCTCCTGGGAAAACCACCTGCACTGCATCCGTTTATCACAAATACAAACTGAGGGGTAAATGCCACTCTGGAGATCACGAGGTTTTTGAGCAGGTCCTTCCAGTGAGCAGAAAGCTCCTCACCAGGGGCTCCCCATGGCTGGGTACCTTAATGCCAAGGGGAGAAGCCTTGGCTCCTCCCACCAGCCAGAGGAAGGTGAAACACAGCCACGGGGAAGAACTACAAATGATTAAGAGCTGCCCCAAAAGCAAACTGCCCTCCAAATGCAGGGTCATCAGAACAAGAGCTGTGCAGCCCCGTGTGCTGTGTAAGAAGGCTGGTAAATCCAGCTGTGTGAAAGCAGAACAGAATTTTATTTCCAGGTTTTCTGAAGCACCACCATATGACTGACACAAATGCTGCAGCTGGAAGAAAGCCAACAATTAATCAGGATTCCTTAGAATTTGGAGGCAATTTTAGCAGAACAAGAAATGCAGAAGTATCAGTGAGTCCTGAAGAAGATTTTTCCTCCAGGACAAAAATCTATTACTTCATATAAGTCCATTAAAACACTTCACCTAGCCCCTTTAATCCCTTTTAACAGATTTGCTTTATCACAGACAGAGGAGCTAATCCTCTCCTACCTGTCTTTTTGATATGGAACCATAAACAAGAGCAAGTACTTTTCATTTGTTAGGCATTATCCCCCCTTGGAAAACACCCTCACCCACCCCAGCAGTGGTGTAATGGAGCCTTTTGGAGAAACACCCTGACTCTGAGGGCAAATTCTCACCCTGGCCATGGATTCCTCCAGCATGGAACATGGAAACTTTATCTACCCATTGGTTTTATTGCTAAATTACTGTTTCCTAAACTCATCTCTTATCACGAGTTTCAAGACACTAAGCAAAGCAAGAATTCCAACTTTCTGGACTTCTCTTTTTCCTTCAACCCAGACCTTACACACCCGAGGCCTCTGCTGTTGGAACCAGATGGCAGCCTCAGCCAAATCCATCACCCACCCATGCAATTAGGTCAGTAGGTCAGCTGAACTTACTGCCTAATTACACCATCATTTCACACAGAGTTCTCTTGGCTTCTCAAAAGAAGATCTCAGAAATATCAGGGAAAAAAGTCACTTTTTCTGTTGCAATCGGCTCTGACAGTCTGTCACTCTGCAGATACGGAGGTGTAACCTCAAACAGCCCCTGATAAATTTGGGGCTGAAGGACTGAAATGTGCACTTCAGTGCCCTAATTGCTGGAAATCCCCTCAGCAAACCCCCTTCCAACAGAACACACCATCCTTGGATGGATGGAAAGTGGAACAGACACAGTGGCAGACCACTTGGGCCATACTTAAAGTAACCTGTGTCTCTTCAGGCTGTGGAGGCTTCACAGCTTCACTTCACCCAGCTGTCAGCTTGCTCCCTTCTCTTTCAGCTGGAAAGACTGACATGTGCTCTCATGTGACCCTCCATGGTTCTACACCACAAATTCCAGCTGCCTGAATGAATCCCCAGTCATTTCCATGGCATAGTGGCAATGACGTTCCAGAGTACCCGGAAGTGAGCTCAGATATATTTGGATGTTAAATACAAAGTATACAGCATCTAACCCAAGAGAAAAAAGTTCTCATTTTTCTAACACTATCTGCTCTACCTGGCAATTAGAAAACCATGTAAGACCTGCAAGGAACTGTTTTCTTCTCTTTGCTGTGTAGGTCCAAATCAATTTTTTCTCCAGAGGAGCTGCAACCTCAGGTTATTCCCAAAATCTGGTTAGTAAAGGGAGCACTAGTATGATTAACTAGAGCGTAGCTTTTGTTTAAAAAAAGAGATCTGAAACAGTGCCACGACACAGCTCCTGATGGAGGACAATCACTAAAGGATGGAGAACACATGGGTCCTTTGGGATTTCTCCTCTTCTGCTAGGAACCAACCCAAGTCCCCGGATAAGTCACCTGGCTGGAATAAAAAAAGAGACAGCTGTACAGAGGGCAACGTTTTCCTTGAGGAGGCACAAGCAGCACCCCTGGAGCAAAGGCCCCGAGCAGGGAGCTGGCTGTGATCCAGCTGTGAGGAGGCAGTTGGCTCCGTGTTCCCGGGTGTCAGCGCACAGTTACCAGTGGACATCTCTGGCCAGCGCCGGACAAGGCCTCCATTGTGTCCGCGGGGCCACTTGCAGCTGTCGCTCTTCGAGACGCGCGGTGATAGCGAAGGAGTGCAAGTCCCTGCTCCTCGGGAACATTCCTCTCCTGGCTTTGCTTCCTCTCGGGAAATCTCGGACAGCAGAATCCGTGTGCATCCAGGGCTGCCCCACAAGCCCCCCAGCCCCTCACTTGTGTCACACAGAGGAGCAGCACCAGCCACATCCTGCAAAGCGTTCCTAGACGCACTCAGATGATGATTTTACTTTGTGCCTCTCAGCGGTCATCTGTGCTGCTTAATAAAAGAGCAGCTTTTCAGTCAGCTCCGTTCGGTGACACTGCGTCAGCTGGCATGGAATTAACTACAAATCATCACCATGCTGGGAGTCAGAGCAGCTTGAATATGGCAACTCAAAGCGGCAGGACTTAAAAAAAGAGCAAGATATGACACATTTGTCAAGTCATCGCTCTGTTCTGAAGTGGAGCTTCTCTAGAACCACTTACTCTGAACACCATGTGAAACTGCATCCATTTAAAACTTTTAAAGTTCAGGAGAATTGTGATGTAACCTTGACCCACATGAGGAAAAGAATGAGGTCTCCCCATTCACTCTTAATGAAAAGCTTTTTCTGTGGAATGTGTGTTAAATGGCCACAAGTAGCTGTGACACTTAGGTCACCCTTAAGAGCCTTTAATTTAAAGACAGAAGATTCAGTTGACATTGGAAAACGTATGGGAAAACAACCGAATAAGTCACAGACGTGGGCCCAAGCTCGCACACACATTCCCAGATTTCAAAGCTACCAAACTACAGCAACACAATCACTGTTTTTCATCCTGCCTCCAGGTTTTTTATTTAAAATCCAGCTGGGAAGATTCATTTCTTCAGCTGCTGCACAATTTAACCAGACAGGAAGTTCCATATAGGAAAATTTTAAATGGCTTTGCATGTTAATGTGGTATTCCTTAAGGAAAAACAAAAAAATAAACAAAACAAAACAAAACAAAGAAACAACTTGGAAGTTGTGGTTTCCTCCTCCACAACTGTATTTCCAAATTCTTTGGTAAATAAATAGAGCCTCCATTTCTTGGCACTGTTAAGCACAACACAGATTCAATTGTATTAAATATCCCTTATTTGATATATAGTTGGCTTAAACTTAAGATTAGGTAAACTAAACTAGAGCACAGACTAGTGGCTTTGAAGTACCAACAGGAGGTTGTTTGCCACCTGACAGACCTAAAGGAGGAACAGCCCAGCAATACACACACGTAGCTCCCAACCTGTCATTGTAACAAAAGAACTCCAGAGGCGTTTTCATTAATTAATATATTTTCTGCATTATAGTTAACATATGTACTTTCTTCGTGTCATCCTTATTTCGTTAAGTATTGATATTTTGTTATATTCAGACATGAGTACATTTTCGAAGTCTTTTGCAATAAATATCATAAAATAATAGAGATTCACATAATAAATATTCTTTACAATAAAAAAAGTTTTAACAGACTTTTGTCTTAAAAATAGTTGGGATTCAACTTTGTGTTTTATACATAAAATATACAAAAAAGGACCACAATTTGTGGCTAAGGCAATAAAACAGGGACAGAATAAAATTATAAAGTACAGAGCAGAGCTAAACTCACTAAGCCAAAGGATCACAAGAGACTTGAAGGATTCAAGAACGTTTAGGTGACTCAATGACACCTGAAGGCTGTTTGGATATATGAACACCACCAACTTTAATATCAACTGATACTGACAGACTATAAAAACGGGATTAGGAGGGTGGAGTGAGCAATATCCTTCAAAGACTGGACAGCAAAAGAAACATATGAGTATGTTGCAGCCACAATGTCTCCAATGTGAAGATCTGCACAGTGTAGCAAAAACCGAAGTTACATTGAAAATGTAAAATAGAAAAAATGAAGAAAAAAAGGGCAGGGCAATTCTCAGACCTGAGAATGCTCCAAAAGTTAAGACAAAAAGAGAGGGGGGTGGAAAAAAAAAAGATGCAAAAAGAAGCAGGCTGCTTATAGAAGAGTCAGGCCTTTCATTTGGTGAAGCCTTTATTTTACATCCCTCTCCAGAAAGAACACACACAAAAAGTTATTTCACAATCCAGCTCACTCAGGGAAGTTACTCTTCCTTGGCACCCGGGAGGTTAAGGAGAAAAAAAACCATAACTTGCTGAGAACAAAAAAAAACCCAAAAACAATAAACAAAAAAGACATCTTTGGGAAGATATTCACAGAGCAAGAAGCTTCAAGAGCCCAGTGAGCCCTCACTGTCTCTTTCAGGAGTGGTTCAGTTGCAAACTCAAAGACCCTGCCCGAACAAGCGGCAGGTGCAGATCCCAGGTCCACACTTACCAAAGAGCAGCAGCGACTGCGTGAAACGCTCCACACTCAGCCAAGTCAGTAGGAGGAGGAGAGCAAAGATGCAAGGGGACGAACTCATGTGTCTGAAGTTGGGCAGACAGAAAGGAGAGGAAAGGAACAGTCCTCCCAGATTGGGAGTGGAAGGGGGGAAGAAGAAAAGATGGGGGGAGGGGAAAAAAAAAAACCCATCAGCTACAACCTGAAAAACTGAAGTTGGAGGAAGTAAACCTCCCTCCCAAAATCATGAGGGCTTGCCCTGACCCCGGGAGGGGCAGCTCTCCAGTTTACAATAGACCGTGTTGGAGTTCTTGCACCGGCACCCCGGACGATTGACGCGGTCGTAGCACCCCCGGCAGAGTTTTAGGCATCCTTTGGCCGGAGGGTAGCAGAGCAAGCAAGGCAGGAACAAGGACATGGCTCCCATGCACAGGTACCTAGAACAGCAGTGTGACTGGGAGCAGGAGCAGGGATTATCCGCGTACGAGTCCCCTTCATCGTCGTTGGAACAGTGGTAGAAGATCCCTTTGACCAGGCACATGCAGGTGCCGTACTCCACCATGCTCTCGGCCGAGCACAGGCACTGCCGGTTGCAGGCCAGGCAGGAGGGCAGGGCCCGCGGCGCCGTGCACTCCCCGCACTTGCACTTCCCGCACTGCTCGCAGATGAACTTGTGCTGCGTCAAGTCCTCTTTCAAAGGCCCCTTCAGATCGTCCACGATCAGCGCCGACTGCTTGGGCTGTGCCCGGATTGTCCGGTCGGATCTGTGGCCGGAGCCCGGCCGGGAGGGCGGCGAGCGCCCCAGCAGCCCTTGCTCCGAGGAGGCGCTGCTGTTGCTGCCGGAGCTGGCCGCGCTGCCCGTGCTGGTGGATCGGCTCAGGACGGGAGCCCTGGCGTTATGCTGATGCGCCACGTGCCCCGCGTGGCCGGGCCTGTGCTCGTAGTTGTTATTCACATTAATCGGTATAATCTCGTGAGTCCTCTCATGCTTCTCCTGCCGCGGCGCCGGCCGCGGACCCGACTTTTTCACCACCGACGGCCCCTCGGTGTATTCGTTGCTGCCCCTGATGGCCTTGATCTGGTCCAGTGACAAGATGGTGGTGGGCTGGCTGTCCCTGTCATAGTCCAAGCGCTGCCGGCTGTCCAGGGAGGGCTGCTGAATCACCACCAGGGAGCCGCCGCTGCCATGCTGACTTTGGGGCTCCATCTGTAGGGATCTCTGCTGCTGGCATTCAGCGGGAACCTGGCATGCATCTGAAATCCTGAAATGAGGAAGGAGACAGAAGGCGTAAATAAACACCGTGTGCGTACATACACACACACACAGGAGATGAAGGGCGGCGGAGGGATGGAGCGCGGGATACTTTCTGAAAACAGAAATGATCTGGCAAAGCCCAAACTGCCCCAGCCACCTGGTACTGATCACTTTCGGCAGGGGATTACGGCAGTGCTGAGGATCTGGCCAAAGTCCAGTAATGGGGGAGAGTCTGGGTATGGCATCATAGATGAGGAATGTAAAGGAGACCCCATGCCATTTTAAAAAAAAAATTTTTACAAAGTTTAAAAATCCAGTATTAACTTGTATACTGACTTGGCAAGACATGGGAAGTGCCTCTCCCATGCTACTGAACTCAACATCTGTCTCTAGCAAGTTCCGAATGCCCCCGACACTGAGCTGGAAAGAGCCAAGAACACCACCACGTTCATGTTCCGTATGGCAGAGTGAGGAACCAGCAGAGTTCTCACTCTGCTGCCTGAATCTGCAGCATCAGAAAGCTCCACAGATTTGCTTCCTAGTGCATTTGGAAAGTCTCCCTCTTAAAGTGACGTATGTGCATTACAGAGTCCTGAACTAAGTGCTGTCAAGTGGCCAAGACATTTTCTGTGAGAAAGCAACTCAGCCTACACATCTAATATGCTCCTTTACAAAATTAAAGCAAGGGTGCAAACAACCTGCTTTCAAATATTTCCTGACCACAGGCTGGAGTGTGAAAGAAAAATAGGGTAGAAAAGGCTTAGATGAACTAGGTGTCAAACAAAAAGCACCTGAGGATTCATGAGAATAAGAGCTTCTCAAAAAAAAAAGAGCTTCTCAAATAAACAGAATATCTGCTCATCTATCTTTTATAAATAGTAAGGGAAGAGTAGGGATGTTAAACATTTCCATCCCGCCTAGCTAGAGACATGAAGATTGCAACACTGACTGAGAAAACTGCAGTGACAGTTCTGCACCTACACGAAAATGTAGCCAAGTGCCTCATTTATGCAGGGAAACAGGACAACAATCTGCTTTGCTTTACTGTCAAGCCAAAGAAAAAGTACCTTTTCACTCCCCCCCAGGATGCCCTGTTTACCTGAGAGCAGGGAAAGGTAAGCGCTATCAAGCGTTTCAAAAACTCATCCAATAATGCTAAGAAAGTGTCTTGCCTACCCAGAGCACAGCCAGCACGGAGCTGTTCTCCACTCCAGAGAGAAAAAGGTGCAGTGGTGTGGAAGCACAGAAAGAACAAGAAGAGGAAAGGTTTCCTCTGGCAAGCAGTCACCATGAGCAGAAAGTGACAGCTTCTGCCGTGACACAAAGTCTTTGTCCTCATCCAGTAACCAAATATTTCATTTTACATCTAACATCACCTGTGTGGGCTTTGTGGTCACCAGATTAAACAGAAAACCAAACACTTTCATTTCTAATTCACAGAACAGAATCATGGCTCGGTTGGAAGGGACTTAAGAGACTTGTGCAGTCCCAAAGCCCCTGGCCATGGGCAGGGACACCTTTCACTAGACCAGGTGGTTCAGAGCTCCATCCGACCTGGCCTTGGACACTTCCAGGGATGGGGCGTTCACGTTTTCCTGTGCCAGTGCCTCACCACCCTCCAGCAGAGAATTTGCTCCTACACAACAAGCCGCCTTCTTCACGAGCACTGAATACAAATCCACAACAGACCAAGGGTGAATGAATGCGAAAAGGGAAAGATTTACAGCTGTACCAGCCAGGAGCTGGGCTCCCTAGGGGATGAAAAACAATATCCCAAGAAAATGCGAAAGACATCCAGTGCCATCTCTGGGGGGAAAGCGCAACATCAACGCGGCGCAGACTGACAAGCCCAGCTGCAGACCGGGGCGAGAGCTGAACCAGCCACCTTCACCCCCGAGCAGATCGCTCGTAAACTGCTTCCCCCACCACGGACAGTAAAATAAAAATGAGTAAAACAAAATAATAAAATAACGCACGGCGCAGGCGGCGAGAGAGAGAACCTCACGGTTCTGCACCCGGGGCTGCGCTCCCTCCCCGCACCTCGGGGGTGGAATCCCGCTTCCCTCCCCTTCTCCACACTCGCTCGGACACGCCGCCAGCCCCCCCCGTCCCGCCCGCTCCCCGCAGCCCCGGGCGGGCGGCGGCGGCGCGGCGCCCTCTGCGCCCCGAGCGGAGCGGAGCGGATCACGGCGCTGACGGGGAGGAAGGAAGAGGAGGGGAAAAGGAGAAGAAAAAAAAGTTATGAATGAAAACATAGGCTGCTTTTTTTTTTCCCCCCCCCTCCTTCTCTCTCTCTCTCTCTTCCACAGGGGAAGGCAGATCTTAGCCCGGCGCAGCCTCGGGAAGGCGGATTACCTGGCGCTTAAAGCGGCAGCCGAGCGGCCGCTCAGCGCCGGGGGTTCCCCGCGGTGCGGCTCGGCACCCTCCGCCTCAGCCCCTCCGGCCCCCACCTGCGAGGAGCGTTCGGGGGGTGTTTCTGACGTTCTGCTCGTTCGCAGCCGGCCCCTGTTCCCAGCAAGCCTTCCCGCAGCAGCCCGGTGCCTCCGTTCCGGGAGGGGGCCGGTGGGAGGGTGGTCGGGGCCGCCCCTCGCCGGGCGGGCGCCGCAGCGCCCCGCGGCACCTGCTCGCTGCGGCAGCGCCGGCCCCGGTGTGAGCGCACGGCGGGTCCCAACTTACTGATGTGCAGGGAGCCACCGGGAACGGCAAATCCAGCGGGCGGGGGACGGCGGGGCCCCGGCTCCTCGCTCTGCCGGCCCCCGGGGCGGGGAAGGCCGGCGGGCTGCGCTCCTCGTCCCCGCACAGCCCTCGCTCGCCGATCTCCACGTCCTACTGGGCCAGCGGAGAAAAGCCCCGCTCTGCTGCCCACCGCAGCTCCTCTCTCCCGGGGGTCAGCATGCAGCGGCCCGGGCCGCCCGGGGAAGGGGCTCTCTCATTCGGCCGCAGCTCTCTCGGTCCGGAGGCAACGGGGAGCAAATCCAGCCCTTCCTGCAAAGCGGAGCGTCTGGATCGAGCCTCAGGCGGCTGCAGGCTGCGGCAGGCAGCGGGGCTGTTGCGATGCAGGTCTCGGGGAAGAGGCGGCGGGTGCGCGGCTCCTGCTCCGGCTGTTTATTTCCCTTTGCGATAGCAGAGTGCAGGGCTGCGGTCCCGCTCCGGCGCTCGGCTTCACCGCATGGTCCTTGCCGCAAGTCCCGTCTGGCAAAGTGCAACCAACACCTCTGGTGCGAAAGATTTGGTTGGCTTTTTTTTTGGATTGCTTTTTCGCTTCGGTATTTTATTTTCTTCCTAAAGCGGTCACGAAGCGGCTCTGGCTCTCCAGGCAGAGCTCAGCGAACTGCGAACGAAGCCAGAGGCAGCGCAATGCAATGGCCCTGCGAGCTCCCTGCACACAGCCATGTGCTGGCTGTCGCTGCCGGGGGCCGAGTGACAGGCTCGGGGCAGGGGCAGGACGCGGCGGGGAGAGGCGGCTCCGCACGCCGCAGTCTGGCACCGAGGTCTCCGCAGGCTCGACAGGGTCGCGCAAAGCTCCGACGCGCCGGAGACCCCGCGTCGGGCGGGGACGGGCGAGTACCGGCCCGGAGCTTCTCCGTGAGCAGCGAATCGCGCCCAGCTCAGCGCTGCCGGCCCGGGGAGCCGAGCCCCGGCTCTCCCGCCCGCTGCCCCGCGGAGCAGCGAGCGCGGCTCGCCCGCACCTCCCGCACGCCTCGCAGCGCGGCCGCCCCCAGCGCGGCGCGGGGAGCCCCGGCCGCCCGCCCGCACCTGACCCGGCGGGAGGGGGGTGTGCGGAGCGGCGAGCGCCGCCCGGGCTTACCTAGGGCCGGGGTGAGCGCCCGCCTCCCGCGGCACATTGGCGGCGCGGATCCAGCCCGGGCAGTGCCGGCAGCCGCTCCGCGCTGCCCCGCCGCCGTTCCGGAGTGACTCGGGCCGCGCCTCGCCGCCTTTCAGCGCGCAGCCCCCGCCCGCCGCCGGCCGCGCCCCCCTGATGTCAGTGTGCCTCCGAAATCCCGGCGTGGATTCCCCGCCCTCCCGCCGGGAGCCGCTCCCGCGCGGGCACCGCCGCTCCCGCGGGCCGCCAGGGAAGGAAGGAAGGAGGGAGGGAAGGAAGGAAGGAGGGAGGCAGGACCTGCCCCTCTCCGGCCCCGGCCCCGCGCTGTCCCGGAGCTGCGGCTCCTCCCGGCCCCGCGGCCCCGCCGGCAGAGGGAGCGCCCCGGGGGCTCGGCCCGGCGGAGCTCGGAGCTGGCCGGTCCCACACGCTGCCCCCGACCGCCGGGCACTGGGCTCTGCTGCAGGGCTGAAGTTCTGCCACGCTCCTCCGACAGCGTTACAGAGAGATTCTCGTCTGTGTTTTACCGTCAGCGCCCTTCAAGCCAGGTGGAACAGCCCTTCGTTTATATTCACGAGGTATCTTCTGCTTCTTTCAATTTATTGCAGAAGCAGCTGAGGACCCGAGAGAAGCATTCCCTCTTGTCATCCTGCCATGAGATAGGAAGATAGGAAGCTTCTTCCCACTGTTTTACGGCTGGCAGTGCAGCACCAGAGATGATAAGGGTTATTGACCCGGCTGACTCTCTCCTACCTTTCCAGCCCTGCCTCGGCAAGGTCCCATCCAAAGCTCTCCACTGCATCTCTGCCATGGTGCCAGAGATGCAGGGATGCTTTCCAAGCCTGTAGTTTTATGGCCAGATATTATCTTTGATGTAAGATTTTTGGGGGGTTGGTTTGGTTTTTCTGTGAGTGGAATATTTTAAAAGGCCACCAAAAGAACATGGGAAAGTGATGTAAAACACATCCAAATTCTGAGAATTATTTCATAACAACATGTAAAGTATTGGAATAGTTGAGACTTGGCTAAACACCACTCAGCCTTAAGTTTATCTGAAGCATACTATCTATCTATCATACTAACAATCTTTCACAAAACAAACCAAAACAACATTCTCCTACCTTTTACCCCAAAGAAAAAAAGTATGTGCTAAGGATATGTGGAGCTGTTTAGCAGGAACATTCATCCAAAAGCAAACAATCCCTCCAAACAGGATTGTACCACAGAGGTGGTACTTGGTGACAGTCTGTGCACCCAGCTCACCCTCATGGATGTAGCACCATTGTTTTTCATTAAACTTCACTAAGCTCAGAAAGAAATCACCTAAACTGCATTTTTGAAATTTTCATCATTATGCACAACCTTTACCTGAACCACCTGTTTCTCTATGAAATCAAATGTGTGCACCTTAGAGGTTCTACACTGAATACTAGAATCTAGTACTAGTGGTAGTATGACTTGTGATACTTCTGAGTTTGTAAAGAACAGATTGCTGATACCGACCATTAATACCATTCTCCAGTGACAGAGGCTCAAAGGACAAACAATGGCATGGAAATCCTTGGTGTGGAATAAAAGCATTCCAAATCAGCATTAATACTGCTGTGGGGTTTAGAAAATGTGGTTGTTCACCAAAAGCAGGCACACCTCGTGCACACCTTGAACACAAAGTACAAGACCATTTTCAGTGAAATCCATCTGAAAACTTTGGAACCTATAAAGAGTTCAAACAAACAAAAAATCCAACTGAAGAACCAAAATGGCTAAGAAAATTAAAAAAAAAAACCCAAAAAACAATTACTCCTACGGAGCAGTCTTAGTGGTGGTGCAAGTTAATCTTGGAGCCTTTGGAGGTAGCAGGGCTCTCTTCTCACAGAAGTCCATATGCATTTTTCCTAGGATATTACCATAAAAACACCTCAACACCTCTCTTTTCACATCTCTAAAGCCAGCATCACCTTAAAAAAACAAAACTATGCCAAGTGTAAGAGCTTGATTTTAGAAACATAATACTGGGCTTAAACGGGTCAGTCAAATAACCAAGAGTACTGGCAGGTGTTCACTGTCACCTGGCACCTGAATTAATACTTCACTGAAAGAAGGGAAAACCCTCCAGCAATATCCAAAGGCTCTCCACAGGCTCAAGCAAACATTCCTGCACCTCACAAAAGTCCATCTCACTGGATTATCCCTGGAAATTATAGCAGTGAGAAGTTCTGATTAGAAAAATGAGAGCTACATTCTGGAGAATGAACTGGCATTTATGGCTACATCCCGGCACAGCCTTAATTTGAAGATTGATGCACAGGCAGGAATCTGATGCAACCAAGTTATTTTCTATCTCCAAACCATCCTCTAGAGGTGGCCCAGCTGACATCGAGTCAGTAGAGACCAGTCCTCAATGCCTGATGTAAATCCTTCAGAAAAACATGCCAGAATGGGGTTCAAGAGACTGAGTGATGGCCAAGAGTAGTGACCCAATCCCTGTTTCCACTTTCACTTGGAGGATCTGAGATTACTGGAGATAATCCATCCCCACCTTCTGCAGATGCTACTTCTCCCTCATGGCAGCCTGAGTACCAAAAGGTGTGTTGGACAGAATGAAAGCACAATCCATCCTCAGCTTTTTTGTTTGGTTTTCTTTCTAATCCACACCTAAAAGTAACTTTTATCTCTGGGTGGCTTAACTGACCTTTGTAAAGATGCACTGGATAAACTGTGATCCTCCCACTGTCAGTAACAGCTATTTCCACAGTGCATCCCACCTGGGAATATTATTCTGTCTCTCCCTAAGCAGCATCTCTTAGCCCTGGCTAAGACACAGATCCCAGTCCAGAAGGAGGACACACACTCAGGCCCAGCCACAAAGCCAACAGGGCTTTGAGGAGACTCAGCAGAGAAAGTTTTTCCCTTTTTGCAAGTTACTTGTCACTTCATAACCAATCATCACAGCTGCAATAACCTATCCAAGGTTACAGAGGAATTCAAAGGCAACCAAACCCCCCCTCCCATCAGCATTTATAATGAAATTATGAACCAAATCGTTGTGCCAGTCCTACCTGTAGCATTTGTAAGTCAGGTACTTCCTCCACCAGCGATGATCTTGCAGAGGTGGTGTTAGGAGAACCAACTGGAACCTGCAGCTCCCCAAAGCTTTGTGTGTCAGCAACTTTGAGTTTGTGTCAGGTGGAACTTTGTAGCTGTCAGTGCTTGAACAGTCTCAGAAACTCCCAGCGCTTGTTGGGACAAGACCAGCATAACTAACTTTTTAACACACCACTAGGCCTATATATACTACAAGGCAAGAGGAAATGGCCTCAAGTTCCACCAGTGGAGATTCAGATTGGGTACCAGGAAAAATTTCTTCACTGAAGGCACTGGAACAGGCTGCCCAGGGAGCTGGCTGAGTCACCAGCCCTGGGGGGATTTAAAAGATGTGTGTGTAGATGTGGCACTTAGGGACTGGTCTAAAGGTGACTTGGCAATGCTGGGTTGATGGCTGGACTCGACCTTAAAGGTTTTTTTCCAATCTAAATCACTCTATAATTCAAAAAGTCTCCAACAAACCAACAAAATCCAACAATAGCTATGGAACACTGCTGTAATAACAAGTGCCATGGGCAGTTTCTCAGCAGCTCTCATGAAACCTTACCGGCCCTGGCTTTAGCTGGTGCATGAGATGAATAAAGCTAAAGCTCCTCCCAAGAGCCGAAGGCGTACCCTGACACGTACAGTGAATCACTTCAGGGTAAGGAAGAGAAAGCGAAGGCTGATGTGATACCGTTTCTCATCACACTTTCTACCAGACAGGTTGACCTTTATCTGAGATCAAAGGCACGGGTGGCTGGGGATTTCTTCAGCTCCGGTGTAGGGGCTGCTCTCAAAGCTCTCTGAAGACGCGCAGCCCGTGCGCCGCTGCCTCTTGCCGTCACTTCGAGCTGGGGAAAGGCACACAGGAAATCCTCAGTTACAAATAGAACCTGGAGTTTTCACTTCAGGAGATAACATCAGTTTTTCTTAGAGGCAGAGGAGACAGTAAAAGGCGGCAGCCAGGCAAACCTCCAAGAACAAAGGGACGAACCTCGAAGTGAACCTGCCTCATGAACATTTGAATGCGGAATCAAAGCACCGGGGAAACGCTGCAGAGAGAGGGGTTTGGTCTGTGCCCAAATTCAGCACAAATTATACAGAAAGAAAATGCCAATGTCTGTAAAATAGGCGAGAGTCTGACAATACTCTTTCCCTTCCCCATCTCCTGCATTGTATCAAAGAAACCAGTATTTTCCTTGGGTAACCACAGGCAAAACTTCACCCTCCTAAGGGTAGGCCACAGCAAGTCTCTTCATTTTCCACCACCCCTTTGACATGCAGGCAACTCATACCTTTACACCTCTCCTTCAAGTATCCAGAGTTATTGTTTGCTGATCAAGTTTTATCTTCCTTGGAGAACTGCCTCTGTAGCCTTCATGTGTAGCTGCTACACAGGTTGCTGACATGTGCACAAGATATTCTGCTAAGTGACCAACCATATCTTCCTTATTTTGTATTAACTATTTTAGCTAATATGACTTCTTGTTTGCTTGTATAAACAGCTTTGTGAAAAAGGAAAATTGTCATTATTGCTGAATACCAATAATAACTTACTGTCATCCACCATAAATTATCTGCAAGTCCTTGTCTCGTGTCCTAGCACTGAGCAAACTGCCTTTTCCAATCCACTGAGCCACAATTCCTTGCACAGACACAAACCTTTCCCATTTCTGCTGGAGAAGCGGCCGCTCCCCAGGAGTGGAGGAAGAGGAGAAGCTTTCTGCTAATTTAAATACATGGCTCTGTGCATGTTTTTATTATCTAAACACTTGTGGCGACTCGGGTGTTCGCGCAGCTCCAGGAATGCCTCCTGTTTATCAGGTTGTGCAATCCGTCACTGTCAGCTGAAGGAGGTCTCGGGAGCAGCGTTTCTAATTTGATTTGAAAATATACATGGAAACCTGAGCCTGCTTTTAGCAAGAATGATGGGGTTGGCCTAATGAACACAATCTCTCTTGTCGCTCTCGAGAGCAGTGTGTCAACAGCCAAAGTTTAGGCTCCCTCCGTGGCTGCAGCAGCTTCTGTGGGGAAGCAGAAGCTCCACGTCTGTGTCACGTTCCTGGTTCTGCTTTACCATCAAAAGGCATTTCAGTGGGATTTTAACAGGCAAATGCAAACAGGGGCGAAGTTTTTCCATGGATCTCTTGAAGAGAAGTTTGCAACAGGCAGTTTCTTTTTCATGGCAACTTCTTCCTCTGAGCCTTCATACACTTGTGTGGTACCAAACGGCGCTAAGAAAGCATCCATCTAGAGCCAGTTATCAGATAACTCAGGAGTTGTCACTGCTTTCCCACCAGAAACTGGCTACAGGAAAAGGAACGTGCCACAGGAGTCACATGGATTTCTGGCTGCAGCATCATCCACTTCAATATTTACAGATTTTAACTTCTCAGGGGAAAAAACAAATAAACAGCCCCACACCTTTCTTTTACTCTTTTATGGCTGAAAAGATAAGTCTCTTACCACAAATGTACAAGAGAGCACACTTTGCCACATCCCAACAAAAAAAATGATAAAATACAATTTGCTATTCACCTCTATTTTTTCATCCTTTTCCCATTCTCTGGGATTTACTTCTCTGACAGATGCTGCAGTTGGCAATTCAAATATAAAGTGCCAAGACACCCCCTCCTGCATGTTTGACCTGGTTTGTTGTACTCTAGAAGAGCTTGTCAGGCACATCTTGGAATTTAGCTCTGTAGTAACAATGACCTGCCAAGGAATATTCAGTGTTAAGGGCCAGATTCTGTTCCTGAGGAAATCAAAGTTAACCTTGGTTCCCTCTGAGACTGAGGAAGTCAGGAGACTTTGGTATTTTGGAGACAGTGTAAAAAATATTATCCCTCAGGAGCCTTTGGGTTGAAAAGGTCAGACTTCTCCCACCAAAAAGGACTGGGAAAACCCTTGACAGTGAAGAACAGAAAACACACATGCCCCTGCACATACTGTCACGTTGCTGGTGAAAACCCACCTCATTTCCATCGGGGTGGGAGACAGGCTGCTCCAGTTCCACACAAACCATGGGGAAAGCTTGCACTGCCTCTCCTGCTGGCTCCCACCCAGGAGGACATGTACAGACACACACTCAACACAGGGAGGTTGTGACACCAGAAACTGTGTGTTTGTGTGTGCTGGGGGGTGGTCCCTCTTTGAGACTCCCTCCATGACTCTTTGCTTTGAAACCACTCTTGTGATTCTTGTTTCTTTCCCTGATCAATTAAACATGCTGTCCTTGAGGAGCCAAAGAACTCCCATGTACAAAGAGCACATCTATTGTGGAACACACCTTGCTTAAAGTATCTCAAAGCCTACTCAGGATCCTGTCTCTGTTGCCTCCCAAGTTCAGTAGTTTTGAAATTTATGCAGAAAATGGAATTTCCTCCTAAATTAGCCTGCCCATTGATCTTCCAGAACACTGCAGTGATGCTGCTTCAAGGTGACATTTCTTGGAGCAGCAGTATTCCCAAGGGAAGGACTGCACTTTTGCCTACAGTAATTGTTCCATAGATTTTTCAGCAGTATAATCCAGCATGAAAGAAGCACCTGAATAAAGGTAAGAATGCCACGTGTGCCCAGTTGAAAACCAGAAAACACGTTTTATATTAGCTTAGAACTGTGGTCATCATTGCCTAGCTGAACTCAGTGTTTGCAGCAATTCCCCATCCTGTTTATTAAATAAAAGAAAAAAACAAAAATCCTTGACAACAATTCCCTAGTGGCTTCTAGTCTTTTCTACATTGAAGGCCAGACAGAGACCTCAGAGCATTCAAGAAAGATCATCTTCAGCTCCAGCAGATATTGAGGTCAACTGCTCAGGTATTATTTATGTCCACACCTCTCACAGTAGTGAAATAGCTGTCACCACTTGGCTGGATTTCAGCTCTGCAGAGGGCAATTATCAAAACCTAAACATCAATCTGTTAGAACTTACACACCACTCTGTTGTCTCAGCAAACCAACATGACTTCTTTATTTCTCCTCCAAATGTCCCATTTCCAGAAAACTTAAACCTTTATGCACCCAAGATCCAGATATATTTTACCATATTCAGAGTCTTTGCTGCAGGTATAGTACAGGGGAAAAAACAAACAAACCAATACCACACCTTCTTTTTACTCTTTTATGGTTGAAAAGACATGGAAAAGATCTCTCACCACAAGCCTGCAAGAGCTCAGCAGTAGCACTACTCATATTTCATCACACACCAACAGTGTGAAACATGGGAAGTAAATGGAAAACAACATTTTTGGAGCTGGACTGATATCAAGAATTACCTTTCAAAACCATCTGCTGATTTTTTTTTTTTAAACTTGCCACATGAAAAAACAACAACTTTGAGTCAATTACAAACACTCCTGTAGACTCATTAGCTCCTGCAGACTTAATTTTCCAGGGTGCCAATTGTTATAGAGTAAAAGTGCTCAGCTTCTTAGGAAGACAGAGAAAGTATCATTTGCTCTGAGTTCTTTCTAAGGCAGGAAGGGACAATTCCTACTGTCAGACCTCCCTGGGCAAAGAAAAGAGAGGTTAAAAAGAAGAACCACCACAGGAAAACCAAGCTGAGATGCTGAGAACTTCCAAGAAATGCATTTTCTAAATCACATCCCGCTTTCCACATGCTGTTAGGTATTAGGATACCCATATGTATCCTAATTTGTGTTTATAAAGATGCAAAGTTAGCATGAGAGTTGTAGTAAAAGTGGAATTATTCCCTGTTTGCTCCTCGAGGAGCAGCTAAACCAGCTCTACTGTTCCTGTTAAAAGTAGCTTAGACAGGAGACAGCTGGTCTGTCGGCTCTGTTTTAAACTTAGGTTTCAGACTAAAATTAAAAAAGCCTGAAAAAAACCCCATTTTCTCAGTGTATTTCATGGCAGGACAGCTCAGCCAAAGCCCATGAATGTAAGGCATTACTTGTTTGTTTGAGGAAACTTGCCATGCTCCAAATCACCTCCACATCATCAACATTTTCAGCGCCAGTGGCTGCTCTGCTGAATTGTGTAGAGGAAAACAATCCTTCCTGGCAGGGAATGGGAAGGAAGCAGCACAACAACGCCTCTGTTAAGAGAGACGACTTCCAAAGGTGTCACAAGAAGAGCTGAATAGGATAGCAGATCCAGGGAAGGAGGAAGGTGGAAAGATAGTGACAAGGTGGCAAGAAGTTGACAAGAGCTCAGCAGGAGTAAATCAATACAGTCAGACTGATGTTCTGTCAGAAAAGCATAAAAATCTTCTTTCACATTTCACAAGAGGATTTATCACTATAATTCCTCTGTTCCCAGTAGCTTTCCCCCTGGATCCAAACACCATGCTTGAAAGCACTTTGCTCTGAGTTTTTCTCTGCTGGGAGGCAAGTGAACACCATCTATGGTGAGACAGGCAGTGACCGAGCTCTTGGAAAACAAACAGCCCTGTGGCATTGCCCATATCTTATCATACACATTAATTATTAGCAGTCATTAAATTAATTGCTGTATCTGTAAGCAACTAACAGAGGCTGACAGCAGCGGTGCTGAGGGGGTGCCTTGGTGGGAAGGCCCAGGAAGGAGCAAACCTTGCTCTGTCCCTGCTCTGAATGCGCCGCTGCAGAAAGGCTTTGGCCAGGCTGCGTTCTGTTCTAACTTTGTGTTTCTGTGTTTCCCCACCCAACTTCACAGAAATTCTTACAAAGGTTATGTACAGACTTGTACAAAATGGAGACTGACACTGGCTCTTGGAGGGTTTCCCAGAGCAAGTTTAACAGAGATTATATAATACGTTACATCTGTGTTGGTTGGTTGGGGTTTTTTTTATTTTTAATATAGATGTTATTACACTAACACTTAGTCCTTCCTAGCTTAACCCTCCAATCACCCTTTCAAAATAGTTCATTATGTTCTGCAGAGATTAAAAACCTGAGGTTATGATGGGGGTTTTGTTTCCAGCCCTCACTTAGGACAAGTGTGTTACAACTGGGAGGGCTCAGCAAGTCACAACCACCATTATTTTCCTTCCACACACACTCTACTATCAATGTCATGATGGGGGGGTCCTTCAAGGATGAAACAGTGGAATTTTGGAGCTAACACAGAACTTTACTTCTATATCCTATTTTTAAATCAGAAGTCTCAAAGTAGTCTGCACAGCTTGGGCTCAACCTTGTGTGGCTGTGACCCTTCCTCCCAAGATAATCCAGCAGGACAAATCCAGCTTAAAAGGGGCACTTATAATAGAGGGCACTTACTAAGGATATTGAGTATTCCCAGAAAATCGGGCTAAGTCACATCCTAATAGAACTGACTTTGTGCAAATCCATCTCCAAGATGATCTTCCTGTTAGTGTTGCTGTGGGTTTTCCTTCTTCTCCATCTCTTTGTGGAGTTTAGAAGTAAACAATGAGCAGACAGAAGAAAGGAGGAAATTTTTCACACATGCTTTCTACCAATTTATTTTCCTCCCCACTTTTCAGATATTTATTCCCCACCATGCTTGGGGGAATAATTTTCTCAACTTTTCCTCTTCTCATTGAGAAAAGAGGCAGAATTCTCCTCTTTTCTCTTGATACCATTACTGGACCCTAAATTTCTGAAAAAATCTGAAGAGGAAGATCTATTTCTTACCTTTTTTGGTATTGAAGTAATCTCTGCTGCTTTATACGTGCCCCAAGTGTCTGAAAGTCAAGCTCCAGAAACACACTTGCTACTCCAGTGCTGATGGGGTTAATGAGTTCAAAGCCAGATTCCACTTTGTGTTTAGCAATGAGACACTTCCTAGCACAGGGCCAGGGTGACTGCAGCCCTCCTTCAGCTCACCTAAGTCAGCATCAAAATAACACAAATCACCCCCTGTTCTCATTAGAATCAGTATTCCCATTTCCTGTCTCCTTCCAACTCCATCAACCCCCACATATTTCCACAAAAATCAGTCAGTGATGAATTCTGGGGTAATTTTTCTAATTCACATGCTTGTTTTCAAGCATTTTCTCCATCCACCCCCTCTCCCAGCTGCCCCTCACTGTCCTTAACCAGTAAGGGCTTCATGTGCCCCTAAGCCAGCTCTTACCTCCTCACCCAGCAGACAAAGTGATCCCAAAATTCAGCTCCCCAACAGGCAAGTAGGTAAAGAACAGCTCTTCCAACATCTTCTCTTAAAGTCTCCCCAGCCAGCCAGTGCAGGAAGAGGCCTAACAAAGCTGTATGCAGCCAATTGTGTTATCAGGGCACTTGGCACTACCAGCTGATCCTTGATTACTATTCATCCCTCGGGAAAATAAAACACCCCTTTGTAGTAAAAGTGTAACCGGTTACTATGAGGCATTACACATTAACAAAAGCAGCTTTTTACCAAAATCCCAGATGATGAAAGCCTGGAAGTGGAATCAGACCAAGGTAACTGGTTGTTTCTTCGTGTTTCAGATAGAAAGCTGACAGTTTAACCAGGATTTTCACAGTGTTAGGAAGAAAGAGAGTTGTGTCACGTATTTGTACATAAAGTCATAGCGAGTTGTGTAAAACAAATTTTAAGGATAAAATTGTAGCAACCTTTGTGGTGTAGCATCCTACATATGCTACTCCCTGCACTGCAGCAAACTCAGTTTTCACAGGGTCTTGAACATTTTTAACAGCTCTTTTTACCATTTTTGTGCTTTTCTTGAAATCCTCACCAACACTTTCAACATGCTTTCAGATTTTCCTTTTTTTTTTTTTTCTTTTTTTTTTTCCCAAGAGTACAAATCATTAAAGAGCATGGCTATCTGAAAGGCAGACTTTTCAGTCAGGCAGAAGGGTAGAATTTGCTGGCTTGGTGGAATAATCCCTACTTAGGTGGTGAGGAAGCATTCCAGAATATTAAAGGATTTGTTTGTTTGCTAATCTACTTAAGCACCCATAGGCTTTAACACCCACAGCTTGTGTGCTTTAGGGATCTTTCATGTCCATGGCCACTCTCACTGCCACAGCTCTGCATTAAAGCTGCAGATTCAGACTGCAAGCTGCTGGTTGGACACCTGGAAAGAGCTGCATGGCTCTGGTCCACCCACCCACAAATCCTGCTCCACACATTCCTGTATTTTAGGTGCGGTAGCCACGCACAGGTCACGCTGCTTCTCACATCCTGTGCTCCCGCATCCCACCCACCCAACTCTGGGATAGGACAGCAATCCAAGCACCAGGAAGCCCCTCAGAGGCACTGCAAAGGAGGCTGTGTGAGCACGTTTCACACCCTCAGCTTGGGGAGAACTCGCTGACAGGGAAGCAGGGTAGCTTTAAAGGCATTAAGTAGAGCAGGCTTGGTGTAAGCAGCTGCCCCTGTGTGAAATCCGAAGCTCTTGCCAGCGGTGTGGAGCAAAGACATGACCTCATTATTCCACAGCCCAGATAATCCGTTCCTGGATAAAGTGAGAGCTGACAAGTGTTTCACCTTGAACATTATCAAAGCCCTTTCCACACTTGGCTGATGGCAGAGCCATTTTACCAAACAGGGATGTGAAAACTCCTCAGTGTTAGCAAAAGAGATAAAAAAATCCCTGGGGTGCGTGGTTAATGCCACACACACACAGGTACGAGAGGAAGAGATCAGCAGCATTTCCAGAACCATTTAGGCAAACAGGATATATTTCCACAAGTTAATAAAATATTTTTCTCAATATATCGAGGGTTGCTGCTCTTAAGTTCTTCTCTTTACCTCAAGGCACTTTCTCTAGATAAGTGTTGAGGGCCTCTCCTGACACCAGCTGCCCCATCAGCACCTCCAGAAAGGTAGTTCACCTCTCAGCTGGGATAAATCACTGTCTGGACTATCTTCTAGTCTCTTCCCAGTAGCTGCCAAGAGTGATTCCATCCCCCTAATCTAGTTAGAGGAACCTAAGCTTTAATGTCATGGATTTCACACAGGCACACGCAGACAACACGCTAGCCTCCAATTTTCTTGGAAGGGTATCACAGAATCATTTAGGTTGGAAATGAACCATTAAGATGATCCAGTCCAAGTGCTGGACCCACAATCAGTTTGAGCAATGGCTCCACGCTAGTCCAAGGGGAAGGAATGTCATCTGGTTGCCATTGCCTCCTCTCGCAACACCTGCGCTCTCGCTGGAGTCCTGCCACGCAAACACAGAGAGGGGCTCTCTCCCCCCTCATCCCTCCTGTCCTTGGCAGGCCAGTTAACAGAGAAAACACACATCTCCTTCTCTGTCAGGACTCTGGAGCTGTTGGATTTAAATCTGCATGGAAGAATGACACCATTTAAAACGTTTAACACAGCACACATAAAGCCCTGGTGAAAACGCGCAGTTAAGTTTCCAGCAGAGGAGGTGAATAAATGAACAGGTAGCACTTCCAGAAGGAGCTGACACAAACCCCGAGATCAGGAGGAGGTTTCAGCTGAAATATTTCTCTTCCAGATGTTGTTGACCTACCAAATGAGGAAAACATTGCACAGCAACAACAGCAATTCTGCCTCTTGCACCGACTACCTCGGAAAAGCTCTTTATCAAACTGCACACATTAATATCACCTGTGGTGTTGTCATCTATGTCAAACAAAAAAAGCCATCAGCAAAAGCTTTTGGGGTTCCTAGGAGATAAAAATTCACTACAACCGTAGCAACAATATCAAATACAAATACAAAGAGGTCCCAATGTAAAACTGATTTTCTAAATGTAACTCTGCTCCCACTGCAAACTGCCTCCTATGCCCCAGACTGCATCAGCACAGGAGTAATCCCAAGGCTCTGGAGCGTGAATGGAAGCACAGCTGGTTTTATCCCAGCTTTGGGATCACAGGAAGCAAGGCAAGTTCTTTGTGCCTCTTTTCACTCATTCTTTTAGGGCCTTTCACCAAGATTATGATGCCTTCAGTGGGTGACTCTTCTTCTTCAAGGTCAAATCCCTCCCAAGTTCCAGCACTACGTACTAGGATACCACAAGCCCTGGACAGTAGCATTTCTAGAGATGGCAGTTCTGTTTTACCCACACATCAGCTGCTTTGTGTGGCAGAGCCAGAAACAACCAAAACCTTTCAGGGTCAGGCTCCTCACAGCCCTGACTGCACTAAGCAGAGACACTTCTCCTGCCCACCAACCTGTGTCCATCACTGAACTTCATCCCCAGGACAAAACACCACATCTGGCTTCCACTTTTCCCCTCTCCACACCCCATCAGCTCAATCAGACTCCTGCTTCACCAGGAAACATCACTTCCAGCCTTCCATGGCTGCTCAGCTCCTGGAGCATTGTTTGGCATGTGTCCAGCTTCCAGAGGGGAATCACCACACTTTGGCATTCAAAATGAGTAAAGAAGCTGAAAGAGCCAGGATACAGAGCCCACAAAAATCAACTTTAAAGACATAATATTTAAAAGGGCTGACAAGTCTAAATTCAATGATTTTGAATAACCAACTTTGAAATAAATGGTCTTTATTCTGTCTCTGATGTTTGCCCTTGCCACCTGAGCTTGGTAAAACTTATGTTCCACTCTCATTTAGAGGCTGCAGGAAAACTATCCACAATAAACCTCATTCTTTCTTCTAGGATTAAGAATTGTATATCATACTTGCAGTGAAAATCTGTTTTATGCATTAGGTAGAACACAGGAGTGAACATTTTTTCAAGTTAAGTGAAGACAATTTTGCATTTTGATCATAAATATTCTCCTGGTCATTTCTGGCCAAACTGTCAAAAGACATTTTATGCCATTTTGCAAGAGGTTGTTATTGGAGGAAAAAGGTAGATTTTTTATTTAAACAAAGTGTGCCTGAAACATTGAAAAGTTGATTTAATGTTAACAATTCTGCGACTCAAGCAGTATTTGGGCCAAAAACCAGCTCCAAAAGATAACAGCAGGCAGGAAAAAGACTGTGTTTCTAAAAAACTTAAAGAAGTAAGCCTAGGAAGTCTAGGCAGTTAAAGAGAAGATGGGACAGAGATGTTCTTCTCAGCTGCCTTCTCTGCTGTGATTCACTGATCCTCAATCCTTTTATTAAAATTAAATCTCGTGGAAACACAACAACAAAACCCAGCAGAAGAGAGAGTGCCTCTATCTTTGAGTTGCTCTGCAGCACAGAGGTATTCAGGCTTTTATAGGCTCACACTGCAAGAGATCTGAGTGGGTGCCAAGGCACGAGGTGTTCAGCAAAACACGTTTTCAGGAGTCAGCTCTGAATCAAAACTCGCTCCTGTAAATGACAGGAGATGCTCCTGGAGTGCTCTGTCCTACAGTGCCCTCATCAGTAAGTTCCAACGAGAGGCTCAGGGTGCAACAGCTCTCACCAAGCTGGATCATGAAAGGGCTACACTATGTTTTAATCAAAACCAAATTTTGGGTCATTTTCCAGAATTCTGATACCCGGGTTTCAATTTGTTCATCCACTGTAGCAGTGATCTGTCTTTAGGAAAGATACAGGGAATCATCACAGCTTCCTTTAAATCTCAATTTAAGACTGGCTTGGGATAGAGTAAGATCCTGACTGGCATCAGACTGGCAAAGTTTACCAAACAGAATTTTTTGGGAACAACAGACACCTCCTGGGGACTTCACAAATTTGTCATTGCTAATTTTTTTTTTTTTAAGAACATCTTACTTTTTAAAAAAATCAAATTCCACAAACCCAAGGATAAAAAGGGGAGCTTCCTACATTTAAAATCACTTCAGGCATATATGGGTGTATATCAAGAGATTTGGTGCCCATGTGGCACCATACAGGTAAAAGGATAAATGTTTGCAGGGATGGGATTTTTCCCAAGGCACAAACAGCAGACATGGGCCAGCATTCCCTCCTACTGTCCTCCAATTTGATGTGCAGAATTTCCCTCTGATGGCAGCAGGATTCCACAATGGGACAGAGCAGCCAGCTCCCACCTGCCCCTGTTGTAGTTTCTCAGTTCACATTCACTCCTTGGTGCATGTTCCCAATAAACCTGAGCACTTCCCAAGGAATGGCCATCTAGTTTTAACACTCATCTGGAGCACCACACAGTGTTATTTTTAGGCTACAAAATCACAAACAGAATTCATTATTGGCAGTGAAAACTGCAGTCTCTCTTTCCCCCCTTCAGGAGCAGACATTGGAGTGAAGTGCCAGGGGATAAAGGTATGGCATTTAATTTCTGGAAACCTCAAAATTTAATGGTTATGATAAATGGTTCACATCCTGAGCTCCAAGCTGGAGTATGCAGAATTTAGAAAAGAAGGATAAAGTAGTTTCAGATGCAGTCTTGATCCCCAAGGTAACTTTTCCAGTTTATAATTTTCTTAATTCCCTCTGTCTGTCTGACTATGTAAAAGTAGAGTAAAACAATGAGAAAAAGAAAAAAACCCTCATACATATCAGCTGAACTAAGTAAAGGACCCCCTTTTCCTCATCCTATAATCCTTCACAGCAATAGTAAAATGAAATGCTAATTACAGCAACAGTAGGTTAGAATGAGAGTAATAAAAAAGCTGTCATTTAAAAATAGCAGATTTCTGTTTAAAAGCTATGAAATGTGTACAGTGTGGAAGTAAAAAGAGCAAAACCATAATCTAGGTGAAGAAATTACCTTTCTGTTGAAATTTGCGCTGGCTTTGGTTTACCTTTTCCTCAACTTTTTATGTCTGGACTAGAAAAGCCTTTCTTTTGTGGGGAAAAAAGCTGAATATTAGTTTGCTTAACTGCATTTCATCCTGAGTGCAAGAGCAGAGAGCCCACAAGGACTTGTCATCGTTTCAACAGACGATATAACAAAGAAACAACTTGAGGAGATTTTATCTGTCCCTGAAGTATTTTGTGGCCATTTATAACAGTTTTTGCAAGAAAGTTTTCTCATCCATTAATTTGGGTTCATTACAGATTTTCAGTGGACAGCTTTAAATTACGTATTTTATCAACATTCCCATTTATTTTGACGGAAACAAACATGAACAACAAGAATCTTTTGCTGACACCTGGCAATGGCTTCAGGTTAGTGAAGGGCTGGACAGTTTTTTAAGGTGCCTACCTGCCAGCATGTCTAAAAGTAAGTTGGTAAAGACCAAAGATAAATGTTTGGCTGTAAGCAATCAGGATGCCTCAGCTTTATCTCAGAAAGCCTGTTCAGCAGCTTTGCTGGAGATCATAAATCAAAAAATTCACAGTAATTTTAAGCATTTTTTGTAATGAGGCCATTCACTGGGATGGTCCCTGGGATTAAACTGTGGTTGAGGCAGGAACAAATGAAGGCATTTGTTGCTTCTCTCTTAAGGGCCAAGAATCCACCAAAATTCAGAATTTGATCTTTTTTTTTTTGGATACATGGATATACAACTGAGATAAACTGACTTAAACCGGAAATCTCTTAAACCAGACCACCTCCTCTAAAAGGCAGGTTATTCCACTGAAATGGTAAAATCTAAAGTTGAGGACAATGTCTATGACACTCACAACTTCCACAGGGACTTTTATTACGGCAATTCTGCATTCAGTTAACTCCAGACACTCCACTCGCTCACAGTACAAAACTCTTTGGCTTCTGACAGCTTCACAAAGGAAATCTGCCATTCACACAGTGAATGGGGTATGTATTAATTTGCCTTTCAGAGCGCGTGCAGTCCACTTTGCTGCTGGTAATCTGCATAAAACTGGATTAACGAGTCGGGAATCCTCGGGCTCACGACCGTCAGTGCGCTCCGGAAGTGCCGGCCCGCGATAGATTTGGCATGGATGTCTTCCTGAAGAGCTAGGAGGGCTGCTTCCCTGCAGACTGCTGTTATCTGCAAAGAAATAACAAAAAAACAACCACATTATTATTATTATTATTATTATTATTATTATTATTATTATTATTATTATCATTATTATCATTATTATCATTATTATCATTATTATTATTGTTTACATTACTTGAAGAAAGAGAACACAAGAACATCAAGCCACTCCAAATGCCAAATAATCACAAGTAGAGTTTTCCCAACTTTTTTAAATATATGAGGTTGTGGGTGATTAGGACATCCAAAAAACAGGATGTAGGTCGAAACTCAAACCACAGTTACATTACATTTCACATTACAGCATGCTGCAAATTAACTCACTAATCATATTACCTTGTGTTAAACTCCCCATAACACCTGATAAATTCAAATCCCAACCACCAGCAATACATTTTTCCATCCCCAAAGTGCAAGAGCAGATATTCCCAGGCTCTGCAGGCACTTTTCTTTCCCAGCCTTGCACTGGGAAAGAAATAAAAACAATTAATTCCGAAAGGAGGCTCGGAGGAGAGGGGTGTGTGGAAGGGGAGGAGGGTTAAGGTCTCATACCCTGCAATGTGTTTTTAAGCTCTCTGGACTTCAGACAGCGGAAACAGACTGATGCCAGTGTCACTCTAAAGACACATTACTGTGGTGAAAGGAGCTTGTGGAATGAAAAGAGATATTGTGATTTCCAGTGCAACAGGGAAAACAGTGATTGATATTGACTGCTCCCTTATATCTGTAAATGAAAGAGCCAACTGAAACGCATTTGTCCGGCTATTCAGCATATTTTCTCTGTTTGTTCACTTACTGAAAGGAGTTCCCCCGCTTATGCTCTGCTAATGGTTGCCAAAGCCGTTTAGTAGCTTTTTAGGGGATTTAGCAGCATGTTTAGGAAGCTTTCACAAGAAAACATGCATGGATTTAGATGGCTTTGTCAAGTTACAACAATATTACTATTAGTTCTGTGCTGCTCTAATGAGCACCAAAGCTAAACACTGCTGTTACGCATTTTAATGCTTTTCAGGACTTCAGAGACAGCTGAACGTGGAAGTGCAGCTGAGATTTAGTGCACCAGCTTCTCGTAGAGATCAGCAATACATCACCCAGAAAGTTAACAGAGAGGCCCCCTGCTCTTTCTGTGAAGGTTTTGCTCTAAGCAGACATTGTGACTGTGTCCCCATCTCAAACTAATATTAAGCTACTTAAAGACAAAAACCTGCACCAGATCAAACAACCCTTGCACTCCCTGCCTATCACTAAACCCAGAATTCTCTCACAAGGGACAGGACTGGTGATGGAAAAACAGATCCCGAGTGTTCTGGACTCTGAACCGTGCTGGCTTTTGAAGGACAGGTTCATTTCCCCTTGATAAATACTGCAGTAAGGCCACAAAATGAAGAGACTCCCTGCAAGTTTTCACAGGCATTATTAAAACAATCCCCAAATGCAGTCACAGCAAGTTTTGACTGCCCCGTTCTTCTCGTGGAGACCATCACCCACCCACAGCATGAAACGCTGTCACTGCCAAGGTGTTCACTTGTCAGCAGTTGTTTTAGTGAAGGAGAAGCTGAAGGAAACACTGTCAAATTGTCACACCCAAAACCAAAGGAACACCTCTGCCAATCCTATTTCTTCCCGTTTCATTTGTACACCGATACACAGGAGAAATCCACCCAAAGGCTGATAGTCCTGATGGCGCTTTCATCTGCTCTCTATACTCTGCCAACACTATCAGTAACAGTGATGATAACTAACCTCCAAAGGAGTTTTTTTTAAAAAAATTTTACTCTTAAACACTGAACCATAAATTCTGTGATAAATGAAAATCACTAGACATGAGGAAGCACCAGAAAACTGATTATTTTTGGCTTCTTAAAAGCATTTCAGCTACTTTTAAAGGACAAGGAAAGACTTTTATGGCATAAATTATTGTTCTACCTTTTTCTGGCTACACTCAGAATTTTTGTGGACTGAATCTTTCCTATATTGTTGAGTAATAAGCAGCAGGCATTACAGCACAGTGTTGAAAATTTTGTGTCTGGTCACAGAGTCACACGGAGTTGTTTCCATTCCTTGGCTTACCCAGGGGATCAGGTTTCTGAGGTAAGAGATTCAACAAGGCAAGTCTGATTATTTTTCTTTGTTCAAGTATGCAAACTTTAAAAAACAAAGTCCTCACAATCATTCTCACTAGCTGGTAAAGCCAACTCACTCATGGAAAGCAAACACAGGTAGTAATGCAGCCACAGTGACAGGAGGGTGAATTCATCAGGTGAATTTGGCCTCATTGGCCTAAGGTCACTGGTCTGTCATGGAGACTCCTTGTCACAGCCATGTTAGGACATTTCTTACCAGATGGAGGAACAGCAGGGCTTTTAAATGTCATTTCTGCGGATTGAGGAAAAAAGGGAAGGCCACAGAAGAGGCTGTAACTGACAGCAGAGGAAGGAGACCCTTTGCAGCGAGACGTGGATCTTTCCCAAGCTTAGCAGCACTCCAAACCCAGAAGCTGCATCCACATCATCAGCTTCAAAACCCTGCAACAGGTCCCAATGAACTTCTCCTGTGACTTTCTTAAATCACTTCTTCTTTTGGCCTCTACAAGATCACCCTGTATCAAGTGCCACGATCCAATCACACCTCATATAATAAAAGCACTTTTGTTTGTATTAAACCTGGCAATTTCAGCAAGTCCTCCTGTTCCCTGTGTTATGAGAATGATGATTCATCTGCTCTTCTCTGTTCACCTTCCCTGTACCATCAATGAATTTACAGAGTTTTATCTCATCCTCTCTCAGTCAAGTCTTTACAAGCTGAAGAGTCCCCAGTGACTCAGACTTTGCTCCTGCCCAACCTGTCCATTCTTCCTCCCATCTGCCATCACTGCCTTGGCCAGTTCTGCCCTGAGCTCTCCCTGCTGAGTGCCTGAAGCTGTGCAGGGCACAGAGGGAGCTGTACCAGGCCACAGCCCTGTCCCTGAGCTGCCTGCAGTTCCTTTCTTATCATTGTATTTGTGCTGAGAGGATTTTTCTCAGAAAATTATTCACGCTGCCTCCAGCATCTTCTCCCAAGTGACAGTATTTAATTTAGGCCAAATTATTTGTGATGTTGTAGCTTGGGCAATATTCTTCTTTCTTCACTGCATTTAGTAGGATGAACAGCCTCTACCTACCTCTATAAATGACTGCTAAGAGCCAACACTACCTACCTGCAAGGCAATTCTTAATGAGTTTCAGACAAAAATACAAGGGATCCTAATTTTTACCTTTTCAGTACACACAAAAAAAAAAGACAAATGAGGGCACAGTCTTTCAGAAATACATCTCACTGTATGGAGGGACAAAATAGGTATTTTGTGACTGCATCTGAATGCAGAGTGGCTTTCAGCACCCCCTCTAAGGCAGTAACAAAGTGATTGCCAGAGACAGCAGTGATTAAATAGCAACACACCAGGCAGCAGGTAATTAAGCTGTAACTACTGTAACTACATGGGTGCTACTGCAGCACTAAAGAGCCAGACAGGTGGGGTAAAAGCTGCTGAACCTAAGAGTACCAGAATATCCCCTAGTTTGGTTACTATTAATATAATTATAAAAGGAAGTTTATGAAATAGAATTCTCATTTTCAATAGTCAGAGCATTTTACCAACCAATGCATTCATCTGCTGTCTGCAGTCGTCTCTTAGCATGGGAATAGTTTTGAATTCATGTATAAAGACCAGCACATTGCTTTCTTAAAGGACTGATTTATCATCTCAGAAAGTGCTTTAAGATCAGAAAATAAACAATTCATTTAGAATTCTGCTTCAAAAAGGCAAAGTCAAAAAGGCACCAGAGTCAAGCTTTCCTGGCAGGAAAGGAGAATTAAAATTTGCTGTCTGAGCCACACACCAGCTCAGAGCTATACTGCAAACAACGATGAGCCCCCCAGCAGAAAAGGATTTACACCTAGTCGTTCCCTCCTGCCCCATTCCACTCCCAGCAACAATAAAATGCCCGGTGCAAGTTACTTTTCTCTGAATAAACAGCACTGAGCACAACCCATCTTCCCTCGAAACCAATGGTTACACTGGCTGCTTCAGCTGGGCTGATTCTCCCCCATTCTGGCATTAAGCAACAACTTTTTCCAGCGAATTCAAAGTCCTTTTCAGCTTCTTTGTATTTAAAGCGCTCTAAATAGCTTTAAAGAACCTTT
>NC_031771.1:5671366-5753457 GCF_001522545.3 Parus major | reverse complement strand
AAAAAAAGAGAGAGAGAGATTCTGTGTTAAAGCCTTAGGTATTTTCAAGAAAGTGGTTTTGTTAGGGCCGAGTGTGCTGGGAACACCTGTGAATGTCGGGTTTAATTGGGCTGCAGCTGGTGTCGATTGTGTGCGCCGTAACTGGCAGCCACTGCCTGGCCCTACATTGTGTTTCATTTTCCTTTTTCCTTCCTTTTTAATTCGCTCCTCCACCCCGCCAGTTAAAGTTGTAAGGGATTGTGTGTGAGAGAGGGATTAGGAGCCTGGAAACAAGAATAGTGCCCTGCGGCTCGTGAATAGCGCAAATTGGGGCGCTTCCTGGCGGAGCGCTACCTGCGAGGCTCAGCGCCCGCCGGGCACCTCAAAGGGAGCCGGGACCAGCTCTGGGGACTCGCCTTTCCCACTTCCCCCTCAGCCAGCGAGGGATAAAAGCTTCACAAACTTGAAAAAGACGTGAATAACCCCCGGGTCTCGACATCTGTGTCTCACTCGGGCGAATTCCTGCCCTACCCCTGTGCCAGGAGCTGCTCTTGAGAGCAAAACTTATCCCAATAAAATAGGGATAGCTGGAAAGCTCTCAGGACCCACCTGAGAATAAGAGAAAAGGTGGGCACGGATGCCTTCCCAAAGCGAGAAGCTGCTCCACAGACACAGAGTAGCTGGAAGAGGTTGCGACTGTACTCTTAAAAATACATAATAACTAACATAAACAATTCAATGCAGCTCCAGCAGCGCACAACTTCCCACAAGGGATTTGCAGGGGGCTCAAAAAAGCAGTACCGGGCAGAGACGTAAAAACAGCTCGGTGTTTGTGCCACCCCCAGCAGGTCACTCCTGCTCAGAGCTCCGCTTTCCCCCTTCTCCTTTGTGCAGGCACCACCCGCTGCCGGCTGCCCGCCTCTTGTGCTGGCTCCGGCGCTAAGCTGGCCCTTTCATTCACCGATTCAATGCACCAGACCATCAGAAAACTAATCCAGAAATAAAATAAAAAAAGCCTTAGCTTGCTGCTGGGGTATTGAGATGGGCTCAGGGGGGATTCGACAAGTCGGCATGGGAGGAGTGGGAGCGCAGCAAGTGGGATGCGTTATGCTCCGGGAGCTGCTGGGGAGACCTGCCCTAGATAAAAATGCTATTTTAAGATGTCATAAATATCATTTTTTCTTTAAAATGGTCTGAACTGAGAAGGTCTTAGCTGCTGAGAGGTGAGGTTTTTGATGTGTTTCAAAAAGGCTTAAATGCAGTACTTCTCTTGTGTTTCAACTTCCCCATTTCAAGCATAAAACAAGGAAAGACAAGAAAACAGCTTTTTTTTCTTGTTCGCAGAAAGAAATTGTTACAGATTGCTACAAATCTTATCCTGTATAGAGGAAAAAGTTTCCAATACTATGGAATTATTGATCACCTTGTGATAAATGTTGACCAATGTTTGAAAGACAAAGAATCACCCCGTATGTGCATCTCTAGAACCCTGCTCAGTCCTATGATCTGAGTAGATTTAAATGGGATGGATCATAGAATCAAAGAATGGTTTGGGGTGGAAGGGACCTTAAAGATTACCTAGTTCTAACTCTGCCATGGGCAGGGAACCTCCCACCAAACCAGGTTGCTCAGAAACTTGGCTTTGAACACTTCCACGGATGGGGCATCCACAAAATTATGCAATTACTCACTTGGGCCTTTTGCAAAGAGAGAATAATCAGTTCTAACCAGAAAATTATGAAGTGTATTAGCATCATGCTTTTCAGACAGTATCCATTCACTCCTCAGATTCATGTACTGAACCATGGGAGCTATGGACTGGATTTGTTTAGGATATGATTATTGCTCCATAAAATTTTCCCAGCTGAAGTGTGCAAGGCCCTCACAGGCCACACAAGTGCCTCAGTGAGACAGAGGCTTCTTTGGTCTCTACACAGCTATGCTGAAAAAAGTTATTAGCTTTCCTCAGATTAAAGCACTTAGATCGCTACTGTATTTAGGAATTGTATTTAGGAACACTGCCTTGGAGCAGATGAGTTCCTACCTTTGGCAATGAGAGTCTATAATTAGATATTATTTTTCATAAAAATACAGACGTTTTCTCTCTTGTTTATTAAAGAGACATTCAGTATGAGCAGACATTGGACTGTCCACTTTAAAACAGGTCTGTACTGATGAGGCAGCATCTTTGCAATTCTTAAATGGAAAGGACAGGTATTACTTTTAGAGCAGCCCAGTCTAGTGGAAGGTGTCACTGGCCATGGCAAGGGGGTGGAATGAGATTATCTTTAAGGTTCCTTCCATCCCAAACCATAAACCCAGGATTATGTGTATCCTATGTCTCTGAGAGCAAATGATCTCTGCTATTCCTGATCCCTTTCATGAGAAAGTGTTAAGCACATGTAATTGAATAAAACCATACAAATAATGATGTAAGTGACCTCAGTTCAGAGCAGTCTTCCCCAAATCTACAAAACTTAATGTACCATTTGCTTATTTGTGTAATTTTGTGGCTTGATGTACAGGTGATCACGTGTGTGGGTGTCCACAGCTTACCTGAGGTGCTGCACAGGACACGAAGCTGTCCTGCTGCCTGAATCCATCCGATTTGACCAGGATGGGGGTTCCCCCTCACCCTTTCCATGGTGGCCACACCAAGTTCTCCTTCTGCCCTCTCCTCCTGGTCTCAGCCAGGCTTCAGAATCAGCTGAAGGTGAGCCAAGAGCTGAGCCAGACAACTGGCCAGCTGCACATGTGGGACAATCATGGCAACAATTAATGAGGCAGAGTGACCCCAAAATGCTGCCTTCAATTGCTCTTCCAATACCAGAAACTGAGCAGGGGCTGTGCCCAGGCAGCAGACAGCATCACATGTATCAGTAGCTCCTGCTATTTTATAAAGCTCACACACGCCCAGGGAAGGGAAAGATGAGGTATGTAGCCAAAATTAGGTGTATGTATCATAACTCCAGCACATGATGACAGCTAAGGGGAATAAAGCAGAGCTCACAGTGGTACATGCTAAGTGTCATCACACATACCTCTGCTTATCCCGACATGTTCTAACAGAGCAAAGCCTCGGCTCCATCTGCAAGCTTTCTTTTTTTTTCTTCCTTCCACTCTCTTAAAAAATATTCCTAGATGTGGTATCCTTCCAAGCAATGTACAAAACATGTAAATTCCAATTTCAATTTTGTAACTACAAGCCCAAAACGCAGCTATTTTCCAAGAGGTGCTCAGCCGATATGGCTCCCATCACTTTGGCAGAGCCATGGCATAGCTACACCTCTCACAAAGGAATTCCGTAACAAAACGAGTTTTTACATGCTGGGACTGAATATTTTTAAACAGCACTCTCTGCCAACTTCAAGTTTCAGCTATATTTGTGCAACTAAAAAAAATCCCAAAATACCCAACTCCCCCCCCAAAAAATCACATGTATGTTTCTATACAAGATTAAGCTGCATTTCTGGTTAACCTCAGAATTATTTCATTTTTATATAAACATTTAATGGGAAAGTTTAACTTCTTCCCTTCAATGAGGAAAAGGAAGCCAAGCCACTAGAAAAACAGTCTTTCTATGTGTGTGTGTGTGTGTGTGTGCATGCACTCATTTTAATTAAAAGTAATTAAGAGAATCCTGTGTTCTCACTCACAGTCTGCTGGTGCTGCAGAGGGCCTGGACACAGAGCCAAGGGTATTCTGCCGAACGCCGCCGGCAAGAGAGATTGGATGATGCAACTAAAAATTTAAAACTAGAAGACTTCATCATTAGCTGTGGCTGTCATGAGTTTCTCCCTAGGAAAAAAAAAACCTGTATAAAACAGATTTGGCAGCTCCTACCTTATGAAACCTATCAGGGTGGAAGGGTTAAGTGGTTGCTGTGTTTGCTTGCTTGCTTTTCAGATTTCGAGGCACCTATGAGGTTGGGTGATATACTCAGTGTACTCCCTGTTTCTTACACTGGAAGATAATTCTTGCCCTTCTTTTCTCAAGTTTAACCTGAGCAGAGGCTTCAGACTCCTATCAAAACAAAGCAAATTAAAGCAATTCTGCAAAAAGAACTGGAAGAAGTGCTCTCCCTTCCCTAAATTTTTTCTTTTGTCAATAGAGCACAGCCAGTCTAGAACTGTCTTTCATCTCCTTTCAGCTCCAGCCTCATTTCTATTACATTATATCATCATTTCAAGGTAGCTACAACCCTAAACTTTTGAATCCAACTAGCAAAGAAGGAAAACAAAAAAATTTCTTTTTTCATGGGTTCATTTAAACTCTGCCTTTCGTCCTGTCTTTGGAGCCACAGCAAATATTGTCCTGATTTGGATCTTACACAACAGGTTAAAAATAGCAACTGTAGTTACCTACATATGAGCTATCATAATACAATACAGTAAAAGCAAACTCACTCAGTTAAAAATAATGATAAATCTTCTAGAGACTTAGTTTTTCTGTCAGTTTGGAGAGAAAACACACAAATCCAACAATAATAAGAGTTATACTTTCTGGGTGACACCTGCATACACATCCTAGGTTGAGGCAGGAGGCGAGAAAAGACATTTGGGGAGAACACACATAAGGCCTTTGGATTGCAAAATGAATAATGTCCTTAATGGAAGCTCTCTAGCTTTTATTTATTGGGTTCTCAGCTCCTGGAAGGTGCAAGATGTCTCCTGTGGAGTCTCTATTTCCTCAGCAGAAAGTTAGAGTAAATTTCAGGCTGTTTCTAAGTTTACCTCTTGGAGCTTCCCATGGCACCAGCTGCTCATGTTTCCCAGGAAAATCAGGGAGGAGGACTACTGCATGTCTGTATTCCAGGGAGGCAGTGTGGCTGGGAGGACAGGCAGATCTAGAAAGCAATGCCATTAAGCCGCAGCAAAATGCCTTTGTGTATGATTATTGCTCCTAAAGGAGGAAGCAAAAAATGCTGGAAAAGAATTTATTCAAGTTTTAATGCAGGTTCTGCTTGTGTAAGAAATGAAATAATTACAGCAAGAAAAGAAACCACGAATGATGCAAATATACAGAACAAGAAAAGTGGGGTACCAACAATTACCTTGAGTTAAGGATTGATGGAAGGGTTATATTTTAATGGAAGAGAAAGTCAATTAAGGTGTCTGCTTTTCCATTGTTAACGTTACAGCTTGTAATTTGGGTGCCCTCCTCCAGCTGAGGAAACTGAATCCACATAGTGTCTGAAAGTCATACAGATCTGCTTAGCCCATGGATAACAGATCTAATTAAAAAAGTTCTTCTCTTTCATATTCCTAAACTCCTTCTCCATTTGTGCCATGTTATTGCAAAAACCTCCTTGGTCTCTTGGGTTTTCTCCCACTCCTTCCTTGTCTAGGCAAGACAGTGTAATGCACATTTCCAACATTTCCAACACTATGAAGGCTTAGAAAACAGGTCACTTGAGTTTCTCATCACAAAGATGCTTTACATTCAAAATTTACCCTCAGCATTTCTGCAAATATGCACAGGGGGAAGCAAAGGAGTCTCCTTTCCCCTTCCTCCATGTTGTATACAGCTTTTCTTTCTAATGCTAACAGCATTTCAACTTCTTAGACGTTGCAGTCTAGCATGATACTCGAACAATTGAGGATGGAAAAGAATGAAATTTATCCTTAATAGTGTTCAAGGGTGGTGGGGATGATGCCCAAAGGGGGATGCCACAAGAGCGAGCTCAGAAACTGTGACAGAACTAAGGACCCCAAGACCCTAAGAAGCCACTAAGAAACATACAACCAGTGACAGGACAGTCCTGAAGTGATCCTGAGGGACACTTTGAGGGACACTTACAAATTGAAGCCACCATCAGGTTTTTTGCCTCCTGCTGTAGGGCTGGTTTGCCTACCAGAATCTGAGTATATATATAATATATAAGTATATAATACACAGGAAAAGACCATCTGCTCCTCTTACCTGCGGTGCTGTGAGCGCACTCCTCTTGCTAGAGCCTGCAAGAGCATACATACACCTTCTCCTGAACTTCCATAAATATTTTACTGTGCTGAATTGTGTGGCCAAGTTATCTAATGACACAATAAAGCACAATTGCTCTCTCTGGAGCAATTCCATCCTAACAGGCTCAGGAATCACCCAGCAACCCACTTTGCATGGCACAGAGGAGGATTCTAAGGATGACAGCATCCAACAGCACGTGCCAAGTGGCCATGAGTCAATGAGGTGGAAAAAAAAGAGGACACCTTAATTGTAACACTGACTTTGTCCTTAGCAGATGCTGCTTTGTCTGCCTTGTGTGGGTATCTACAGCTGGTATTGTTTCCAGACCCTTGTCAAGAGCTCAGTTCAGGAGATTTGCTCAGGAATTGCCTGTGTGCATGAGAAAGTGTGAACTTCCCACTTCCCTGTGCATTGTATTTACTATTTTCATATTAGATGTACAGATAGTAGGACTCAGACAGAAAGTCTTAACCCATCTGCAAAAACAATAAAAGGTGACCAAAAGAATGAAGACACCACATCCAGGATGCTGCCACAGAAGCACAGTTTTCCATACTGAACCAAAACCCAAATGCTATTTTCTCTCAGTTTTGTAATTATTCAGTACGGCAAAAGAGCAGATGTTCTCAACATTTCCTACTTGGTATCATATTTAATACTTTTTGCTCTATCTGGTAGATTTTGATATCAATCATTTGTTTTTTATGGGGTGAACAAGTTTTACATGCATGAAATGTCACAGGGAAGCTGGACTTTATTCCTTCCCTTCATTTTGTGAGACACAACACGACTGGTACTTCCCTCAGCAGCCCAGACTGGTGAAGGTGCTTGTTTTAGCTCAAAGGGCTGTGACTGAGAAAGCCTCTCTTGTGCTGCAGTGTGCATCTCCTATTTATCAAGTGACTTCCAGATCAAATGGGTAACTCTGAGACTTGGAATGGCCACAGCACCACAGTGACACTCTGGCACTGAAGCCCTTTTCTCCCCCATGTAACCATGCTGGGAACAGCAGCTGTAGCACCAGGGAGCCTGAAACAATGTGGGACTCTCACTCTGCCTCATTAAATGGTATTTTGCTAAATTAAAGGCCACAAGTCATATTGTATCCATAAGCACATGCATGCCACAGGCCTTTCCCCTTCCTACATTTCCCTCAGCTGTGGATCATGCAAAACCCCATGGAAAACATATTTCAACTTTTGGGTTGGGTTTTTTTTGGTGAGAACAGGACTTTCTACCCCTCAGTGGACACAGCACTCAAACCACACTGCCAAATATTATATGATGTCCTTTCCAGAGTTAATTTTTAATTTCCTGACTCCACTGCACGAGAAATTTTCAAACTGTCTTGGCGGTCACTTAGAGGCATGTGCAGACCTAAGTGCAGGTGTGAATGCGGTGTCAGCCCAAATGCAAACCTCCAGACTGAGTGATGAATTTCTGTAGAATTAGTTCCTTGGTTGAATCAAGTTCCAGAGAGATCCATAGCCCAAGGATCAACTGCAAAATGTAACGCAAAGGGTGTGAGCCTTTCTTGCCCCAGCCTGCAGCCAGGGCAGGCAGGTGTTTTCAATGTGTCACTCAAAAACCCGGTGATTTTCTATTTTCATTTTTTAATGCCACAATTCATAACCCACAGATGTTGTGCACAGCTATAAATCCTGGCACTCTCTCCTCTAAGAGTCTCTCCTGGTATTCAATTTTCTTTGCTTTACCTTAAGTCACCCTAATCATGCTGACATCTACTATCGATGATTATATTAGTCCTAAAAGATCCTTAAACAAATGAAAAGGACTGACTTCCACTCCTAAAGTTCTGCTTCCAATTTTCTAAAGGAAATTAAATAATGTATAAATCAAATGCTGGGCACAGGCCCAGGCAGCTGAACATCGCTTTGTCCTTTCAAAGTGAAGACGAAGTGTCTGCTAGGGAAAGGACAAGCCAAGAGAAATAAAGCTTAACCTCAGCTCCATGTGAAAGTGATTTGGGATAATCGGGGGAATCTGCAAAGAGGTTAAAGTGGGGACCACATACTAACAGGGGAACTTCACACAATGATCAAAAATATATCAAGAGCTGACCTTCACCTGGAGGAGCTGCACAGCCCTGACAGCTTTGTTACACCAGAGCAGAGTGTGAAGGGCAGGAGAAAGAAGAGATGAGCAGGAAGTAAAGAAATCTATTTATGGCTGCCATTTGTCATGTCTTGGCAATCTTATCAGGATGAGCTTTTTTTGGTTTTGCAAGATTTATAACTAAGTACTGCCTGACAACCTTGCAGTAAGTGTGCACACTACTTCCCAGTTCTCCTTTAGCTAGTACACACTACTTAGATTATTAAATCAACCACCAAGGGACTTCCTAATTTATGTACTACTGATGGACTGCTGATCTTTCTCTTTAACACAGTATATGTATCTAGAACGGGGAAAAAAAACCCAGTAAAATGTGCTGGATTTCTTCCTGGTATTATTTTCTGAGCAAGTGATTGCTTTAATTGCCACAAGGCATTTCTTTAAGCTGTTGGGAGCAGATGTACTTTGTAATATGGTTTCTTGATTAAAAGAAGATCCTAATCAAGTCTATACTGCTTAAACATGCGTTCACGCTGACATTTTTGCACACAGAAGGATAGGTTTGAAATCTCTGATCATCACTAGACTTCATGGTTAGGGTCAGCTTAACCCTGTTCACATAAACCAAACTTTGGTGGAGAGAAAAAGATGTGACATGCTACTATCAGCGCCCCAACTATGTACACTCATATTTCCAAAATATTCCTCTCCTCATCTTTACAAAGTACAGAATATTTCAGATGTGATGCACGTGGTCCTTAAGCTTAGATGGTGGAGAATTCTCATCTTTACACTTTCTTGAGAAACCTGTGAAATTGTTTTCAGCACTGCCACTTTGCAGTCGTTTGGTCTGTCACCACATGAATTGCGCAGCTGGCAAAGCAGGAACAGCCACGTAACACATGTGAACGTGAATTCAACACACATCTCGCTTAGCTGTTTTAAACCTGTCAGGGAATGCTTCACTGTTTAAAAAAATCCCAAAACATAGAACCACAAATGAAATTCTTACAAATTTATTTCCCTTTTAAAAAGAAGAGGCTGTATACACATTCTTTTATTGTAGAGTTGAAGTACACAATGAGTGCAACTGCCATTTAATGGGATGCAAATTCATCAGAACATCAAGCACCCTTGATTGAGAAGAACCAACGGCTTTACTGGGTTCACAGACTTGTCATTTACCCACGGGTATCCACGTCTTTCACAAAAGCTATAAAATATTAGAACACGCTCCAGGAATGTTATTACCGTAAAAGAGGCAATTCAACCAACCTGTGAGCTGGGAGATTCTCCCATCCATCTCCCTGTCTTCTGACAGACCCCCTGCAAATGAAGCACCAGCCCAGGCTATGGCTGTGTTTGAAAGAGCAAAGCAAGCAGTGGAACTGAGGGGGATTTCATGGCACCACAGGGCTTCACACAAAAACTGCCAGAATGAACTCCTCTGTCAGACCTCCAAGTTTCACATCACTTTGTCTCTGCAGGTTCCCAAATATCAATAGCAAGAATTAAAAAAAACAAACCAGAACGAAGGATGGGAAGAAGCAGGACGTTTTCACAGAACGTGGTTGTTTGCCATCCTTGGATTTAAACAAAACCAGGCGCACAGTGTGTTACTCACACATGAAAAGAGGAGAGCCAAGAAGGGAAGGAGAGGCTTCTCTTTTTTCCTCTCCCCCTGTTTCAAGAAAGCATCCCTGAAAGCATACAGGCATCTGTTTTGGGTTCCTCTGACGTCAGCAAACACCACTGAAGTAAAGCACATGCTTAAGTATGTTCCAAGCCCCTTATCTGATTTTAATAATTGGAAGCCAAATGGAAGCTATAAGTCACTGAGCAGGACAATAAACAAACAAGACCTTTTTTGCCTTTAAGGGGATGGTACTTAGTGGCTCTGCAAAGCTTTGGACTCAATAATATTCACTATCAGAAGTAGAGATGGATTTTTAATGAAGGATTCAATCAAATTACAAATGCTAAAATTCATGCTCTGGTCACAGAGAGAGGTTGTGACTAATGACAGTGTGTCACATTCCTTTGGTGCTTGATATTTCTACCTATTTTTTATATATTGATGTCTCCAGTAAAAGGAAAATAGGAAGAAACTCTGGTCCAAGGCTACTCATCCCTGGCAGGTCATTCTGTTGTTGTCAGCAGCTCAGGCAGTGTGTGGTTGGTGCTCTTGGAGAGTTTGGGAGAGGGATGAGAAATGTAGGAGAGGAGTATGAAATATGGTCTTTTCCCACAAGCTTATGTGAAGCATTACCTGCCAAGGATCCTGGCGCAGTTAGGCAAAAGTCACTTCTGACTGAATGTAGGATTGCAGTCTTGGCTCTGTCACAAATGTCATTTGTCACCACCTAGCAAGCTCTGCTGATTCCTGGGGTGAGCTGCCTTCCTCAGGTCAGAGCTCATTCATGTCCCAGACCTCAAGGACCATCAGCAGTGGAAGGGTCACAGCAGCCACTGCAGTCCCTGGCATGCCATGGGAGTTACTGCAGTGGGATCTAATTCCTCAGTAACAGGCAGGATCAAGTCCTAAATTAGCAATTCCTGGAGTTCATTAAGTTTATTCATCCTTGGGCCAATTTACCTGCTGGCCTAACTCCCCTGGGGATTGTGCCAGCAAAGATTTTGGCCTAATAATTTCAGATTAATTTCTGTATCATCATCTTTGTGTGGCTTTGGGAAGACTATTTGTATATCCTGCTACAGACCTTGTGGAAGCAAACACTAATTATGAAGGAAAATCTTTGACTCCACAACTACTCTTCCAAAATTAAAAAGAGTAGTCTAGACCACAGACATCCAAATCCCAGGTGGAAATATGTTTAACAAATATGGAAAGTGAATGCTTTCCTGTATATTGCTTTGTGAGTTATTAGCACCTAAATAGTCTCCATGGTCAAAAGCGTATTAATGAGCTGGAAGACAAAGTGATGTAATCAGGAGGGATCAGCAGTAATTTCTCCTGCAGAAGATTTACATGCAGCAGCCATGTGTGTTTGTTTATGGTCTCTACATCTGGTAATGAGCTCTCGACACGATGGAAAGCTGCGGTGGAATAATGCGCCCTGTTCCTCACACGCACTAATTAATGCTCTATTTAATATGGGAAAAGGCACTTCAAAAATAAACACTCATTTCCAGCAGACCATAAAGGATAGGTAACAACTGAATCACACCGCACAGGCCTAAAAACTGGTGTGTAGCAACCTCTCAAGCATTAAAAAAGTTGAGTTTTAAGGCCCAGGGTACCACAGGAAGAGTGTGTGCACACACGGATCTCTCCAGCACTACAAACATACACTAATAGACCCTAGATACCCACAGAGACAGTCAAAGACAGAGTGATAATATGCAGGAATGACAAAAAACAGTAAGAGAAGGCAGAGCTAAAACATTCCCCATGACACCAGGTTTTAAACTATGTTTTGTGTTCACAAAACACCTACAGTGATGCTGCTGGCCATCACCTCATCCACCCCATTCTCACAACTGATAACATGAGCAATAAATCATAATTTCCACAACAACAGGAAAAGTAGCCTGTGCAAAGATGGTTAGATCTTTGCACAGTTGGTATTCCAACTGACAAAAAAGGCCTGGGAGATGGTGTCCAGCCTGTCTTCTGCCCACAGGGTTGCCTGCTGAGACGGGAATGCAGTGTCCTAAGCTTCTGCTGGAGTCATTCCACTGCTTTTAGTCACCTCAGCAAGGCCTTGTCTCCACAGGATGTTGTGCTGGAACAGCTACTGCATTTACATTCACACCCTATCTCATTCCAGGATAACTTCCTCACATTGACGTGCCCTCAGAAGTACAAGAGCATTCGTCTGTGGCTGCATTTAGCCCTAGGCTGGAGTCTCACAAGGTAGCAGAGAATAGAGATTTGGCTTTATCTTATAAACTGTGCTAATATATCTCACCACCCTTTGGATTGGAGCCAGCTTCTCTCCAATCTTCCAACCATTTCCCACAGAAAACTTGTACTTTCTTTAGCTCGTGAAAGAAGACAAAAATCAGGAAAATCAGAGGGATTGCACTGCATGAAAAGCCTGTGTGAGCTGTATGCAAGAGCAAATTTCCCAGCCTGAGATACCAGAGCTATGAAGTGGCCCCTTTTAGTGACAGAGAAATTGCCCTAGTGGCTAAAAGAAAACCTGCTTAGGCTACAAGTATGAAGGAACAGCACTTAAGAGATTTGGGATGGCTTTAAAGATAAATTAGGTAAAACAGAGCAAATGTATGAGTATAGAGTGAAATTTTTCATGCTTATTGAAGTGGCAGTGTAAAAACAGTGTTTCTCCTGCCAGGCACAACTCCTACCCTTGCACTCACACATCCAGTGTAGGGAGTTTGCAACTCAGGACCTCTAGTATGATCCTCAGCTGCAATAAAAAAAAAGGCATTTTTGCAGTGCTTCCAGCTCAGGCCCTCATCCACACCCACTGAGACCATCTGACACATCCCTGCCGCCCTGGTTTGGATTCCCCAGAGCAAGGAGAGAGGATCAAGGGGCAACCACATGTCCGATATGAATGGTGAATTGTCAAAATGGAACCAGCAATTCCCCAAAACTAGTTTGGTTTCAGGAACAGAACATGCAGGCTGCAGTCTGGAGATGCGTGCCGGGCTCTGCCACAGCAGTAAGTGTAGGTGGACAAGTGGCAAGTAATTTCTAGAGGTGGCCAGTCCACTCTGCACTTCCACCTAGGCTTTTCTGACATAAAAATATGGTTTTTAGTCAGTGCCTGAATCTCCATGGGTTCCAAGGTCTGCAGAGCATGTTCTGCTTAGACTTGCTCTTTTTTTTTTCGTTCAGAGACAAAACAAGCCAGGGCTTCAAACCATGCAGGGTTTTAATGCTGCAGAATCCCCACGTACCCACTTCCTCTCTTTCCTCAGCTCTTCTCTATCTGATTTACTGTTTACTTACAGACCATATGGGAAACATGTCGGGAAAGCACGCATCCGGGTTCACATCCACAATAAATACTTTTTATGACTATTCCCATGACCTGCAGCAACAGACTAGATTAGTCGCCCACAACTATGTATAATCACACCATCATTTAAATACATTTTCAAAACAGTATGCTCTGAGATACAGATCAACTAAATATTCCTCTTTCTAAAACCTATTTCCTACAACTTTTCCATTTCCACCTGAGACAGAAAGCCTTATCTTTCAACTGTGGAGTCAATATAAACAGAAGAACACAAACACCTGGGTCCATGCAAAAGTGCAGCCAGCAAATTATCAGTCTGGGCTGCTCAGTTTTCTTAGCAAAAGAATTATAAAGTGAAACAGTAAAAGAGCTGAAAATAGATGTTGATGCTCAAGTGCATCTATTAAAATGTGAAAACCCCCCTCTTTTTTATTCTCTGTTTCATAAAACCAAACTCCCTCTAGTTTTTAAGTTCATCCAAAAGCAGAATTGCAAAAGCATTCTATTCTGCTGAATAGAGTGTAGAACATTTCTCAAGCAGAATATATTATTTAATCCAAAGCCAAATAAACAAAGGGTCAAATTCAACCTCACCCATTCCATTTAGAAACAGAATTGAAAGAAAACCTTGAAAAAGTAATTTTGAATTTAAATACTTAAAATTTTTTCAAAGGTGAAACATTCTGAATTCTGTTTCTAATTAAAAAAGTTAGGTCAATGATCCAGAACTAAAGAAATTACTGCATTTAGTGTTTCTGAATAAATTTTTACCAGAAGAAAAATCAAAGTAAAATTTATAAAATTAAAATTAATATCTATATTTTTTCCCACGTAAGTAATGAGACAGCTATGTCCTGTACTGCTCCATCTTATTCAGGAATTAAATATTTCTTTTTCATTTCCCATCAACCTGTGGGTTGAAGAAAAATTTGCTGTGTCCCCTTTGCTTTGGGAAATGGTTCTGGTAGTCTTTAACTCGCAATCGGATGGAGCAAAGAATGCCTGTAGCTCTCCCCCACCTCCTCTCCCTGTGGAACCTGGCAAGCTCATCTGCTGCAGGATACTTGGAGAACATCTCCTCGGCCAAACTGACTGATTGCATCATGTTCCAATCCTTAACCAGAGCACACGGAAATATTCCTTTTGTTGAATGCATAAAGATTAAAAAAATAGAGATTTCACAAGGTAACTTGGCTTTTTATAGCTCAATGGTTTCATGAAATGGAAGTTGGATGTTGTTTCTACAGGCAGATGTTGGATACTGTTGTAACCTTCTACAAATGAAAAGGGGGTTTGTTTTCCCTCTTTGTAAGGAATGCTTTACCCACAGGTTTTTGAGATGAAGTGCAGAGCACTGTAAAGTGTTCCCATCTCACTGCACCGCTGGCAAGGCCGTGAGCAAGGGCTCAGCTGGAAGCACCTGAGTGAGCCTGGTGCTGTCAGAGAAGGATCCTGCAGGAGGGCCCTGCTGAAGCACCTGGGGAGCAGCTTTCCCAGGAAAGCCGAGCGCTGGCTGTCAGGGGCACGCCAGCCCCGCCACTGAGCCTGCTTTGCAGAGTCAGCCTGTTCCTGGAACAGCCAGAGATCCATCTCTGCCGGCCTCCTCTGCCAGCTCCAAAAACGTCGGGTCTGGAAAATGGTTTAAAACTGCACATTTCCGTTCAGTGGGCCCTCTTGTTGTTCTGCTTGTTTGGGGGCAGGAGCAGGAAGGGTCATTACATGGTGGAAAAGCAAAAAACCACATTTTCGTGGGCAATTGCTATATTAATATGTATCACTTTACATACACAGTACATCTACATATGGAACCTATTATTACTGAGGAAATGTTTTTTTAATGAGGAAGACTGAACAATACTTAAGAGAGAAAATGTTCAAACCAATGTTAATTTGCAGCAGAAGTAACAAAATATTTTAATAAAAAACAGTAACAAGAACTGGCCCTCCTATCCAGGATCAGCCCGCTCCTGTGTTCACACCTTGAGAATAGAATTTGGCTTCCACAGCTTTTCCAACTTTTGCAAACCTCCTAAAACTGAAATCTAAACTCCAACTCAAGGGCTTTTAAGAGCAAGACCTGCTTCAGCTCTACACAGAAAGAGAGATAGCTCATTATATTTCTGTTTTCCACATCCATGGAAGTATTTTTCCTCCCTGCACTTCTTTTTACCAAGCTTGTGCCTGCCTTCCCCATCCTAGCCCCCAAACTCATCCAAAAATAAGGAAAAGGGGATTTAGGTAATACAATCACTTCTGTATAAATGTAGCTAAATATATTCTCCATTGCTGAGCACTCTTTCCTTCCCCTCTCCCTGTATGCTGGAATTAATTAAGCTTTCCTTAAATGTTGCATATGAATTAAGAACAAACAGCAAAAAAAACCCTCACTATTTTCAAAGGAAAAAAATATGGTCCTAAAACATCCTGGCAGGCTAAATATTAGTACAATAAAACTGCTGGATTTCAAATGGTAAAAATAAAGTGACTAAAAGCTCTCTGTTTGAAAAATGAGACATTCAAGAAAGATTGTTCCTGTAGGAAACAGACACTTTCTCTCAGGAATCATCTCAAACCCGAGGATGGATAATTAGTACTAAATATAACCTTCTAAATAGGCTCTGCCTGTTACCATAATGCAAATATTAATGTGTATTTGCTATTCCTGCTAAATGTTATCAGCATTGTTCCGACTTGCAGGGAACAACCTGTTCCACGTGGATCCTGACTGGGCTAAGACTGGACTTGGTTTATCATTTTAACACCAGGATCATTGTTTTGCTCACCTTGGGAAACCACAGCAGGAGCAGTGATCACAAGGCAGTCCTGCATGGGTCTCTGCACTGGCTCTGCTGGGAAAGCCTGGAGAGCTCCAGGGCTGCCAGATGAGCAGAGCAGCTCTTGTGGTCCAGGGAGTCATCACTGGTCATGGCTCCCAGCACCACGTTAACTGATTATTCACTTGATTTAGTTAGCTTTAAGCCCTTTTTTAAGAGGTTGAATGACTTCTGCTGCACAATACAGGTTTGGAGAGGCACCGAAACCAGCACCAGCCACAGCACAGTGGCTTGATGAAACTGCCTGGGAACACCCCTCAGGAAACAGGTCCCAGAACAAATGGGCAGCCACAAAACACACCATCTGTAATAAAGCCCTACAGGTATTTTGAGTGTAGCTCCTCGTTTTGAATCTGCACACAGCAAAACCAGTCCTACTTTGTATATGGCAAGCAATAAGATGATGTGTAATTTGTTCTGCCCCTCAGGTTTCACACAGACACCACTGAACATAACACTGAATGTCAAGTCTTATGTAACAACGGATTTCAAATTCTAAATGTCATCCAGGCCTCATTTCAGGCTTTGAAATACAGTTTACTTGTTACCAAATACGATGTGATAAGTGATTTATCAAATCCGTAAGAAAGAAGAAACCAATGAGACAATCCAACAATCCATCCTATCTCCGAGCAAGTCCAGGACTGTCTCCAATCAAATGTGTACTGGAAGAAGAGTGATTTATTACCACGGTTTCTTAATGCATCATTTATATTTATTTATACGTAGCAATATTTATATTTATTTCTATTTAGCAAGTGCTCCTATCATGCTCCACATGGTACTTTCACCATGCACAACAAGCCCACCTGGATTTCCACCACCTGCCCAACTCAGTGGGTCACTTGTTGCCTGCACATCTTTGATGCTGCGTCTCTGTGACAAACTTCCTAGAGATGAAGCTGCTATTGAAAAAAAATTTGACAATAATCTCTTTTCCTGCTCCAAAAACATGTGAGAGTAGCAGAGTTGTTCTCAAAGGTGAGGCTGTTCTTTCACATGCTGACATTAGCATTGAGGACACGCTGAGTTTTTCAAAGTGCTGATTAAAAGCAAAGGGATTCCCCTGACCAGTGCTCCTCACAAACACATGTCTCTCATCAGAAATCTGAAAAAAGCAATACTGAAAAGACCTGGAAATATTTAGAAAGTCTTAGCTTGGGACTACAGGACATTGAAAACACACCTTCACTTTGATGCCATTAAAATGCAAGGTGTTTTCTTGGATATGGAAAAATCATTTTACTAAAAAAAAAAAAATAATAAAAAAAATAATTCTGGAATGGTTTGAGTTAGAAGGGATCTTAAAGATTTTCTTGTCCTAATGTCCCTGTCATGGGCAGGGACACTTTTTACCAGACCAGGTTGCTCACAGCCCAATCCAATCTCACCTTCAACACTTCCAGGTGATGGGGCATCCACAACTTCTCTGGGCAGCCTGTACCAGGGCCTCACCACTCTCTTCTTCCATATGTCTAACCTAAACCTTACAAGTTATGTATTAAATCCTTTGCACATGTAGAACTGAGGGAAGTTGACTGCTTTAATTCACATCTAGTACTCAGGTAATGAAAATACTTTTGGTTTGAGATGCCTACAAAAAGTAGTACATCTCCAGGATGAATTTCTGAAAATACTTAATATTTGAGAAATAATTAAATATATGCTAAAAGCTCCTCCATGGCTACATAAATAAGAAAGGAGACACAGAAATACATATCTATACATTTACACATTTGTAAAGAAAGGATAAAACACACAGGACACAAATCTCAGATAAGCATCACCCGAGTGATTACCAATTAATTTCTAAAAAGTCTCTAATAAAAGTTGAAATCTTTTTCCATCACATGAGAGAGATGTTTTGGCTGTACTTATACATCATCCTGAGTAAACTGGCTGAACTGCAAAACCAGAACACTATGTGAGAATAATGAAAGGAATGAAAAATACTTCTGCCTGGGCCTGACATTTATTAATATAAAATAGCCACTTCTGCCATTGTTAGAAGTAAGGGAAGCAATTAAAGTGCACAAAACCATTTTGATACCAGCACCCTATTTCCTGCACATGTTGGTGACCCAGGGGCTCCCCCTCTCTCCTTTGGTGCTGTTCATTAACTCTCCACAATAAACACCATCCTCCCATGTCACGCGTTCAAGAGCACTCCGAAACTGGGAGATTGGGCAACAGCGCTGCTCTATGCAAAACCAGCCAAGTCCAGTCAGGAAACAGATTAATTTGAAAGCCTTAATTAATGACTGAACGTTTATACAGCCAAGATTTATGAGTTACAAGGAAGTAAGTCCAAAACATAACACTCCCTCCCGCATGCAAGCTCTCTCTTTAATGGTAAACAACTAGCCTAGGGTAAGATACTGTCTCAGTGCTCCAGTTCCCTTTCTTATCCCAACTTCCAAGCACTGACAGAAGACAAATTAATTTAAAACTTCTTCTTTTTTAATTTTTTTTCCCACTCCTCTATAGATATTGTTACTAATAAAAATGGTTCAATGAAGCATAGAAACTATAGATTTTTTAAATAAATAAACCAATCTTTTTCTTTTTTTTTTTTTTTTAAGCTCATGGGTATGAAGACAGTATACAACAAAGAAGAGGAACGAACAGAACCCTTTTTGTATTGGCAAGTTCATGAAACTTATTTTCTTGTGAAGAAAATCACAAACAAGAGAAGGATCTTTATGTATATAACCATATGCAAAAAAACCTCCTAAAATCCCCCTAACCCCAGGTTTGTCAGCTTACTTCACAAATACTTTTGCAAATTTAGTAGCAGCAGATGTTAGAAATGAAGAGCAAGTTTTTAGCTTTTAACATTTTGATTATATTCCATATTCCACTTCTGAGAACTGACATCTCATTATGATGAGCTCTTGCTATTTGAAGATTAAAACAAGGTTTCCAACAAAATTTCTTTGGAAGTCCTCAAGCCTTAAACTAGAAAAATCAAAATCAAGGAAAGTTTTGTTCTCTCTTGTTTACACTGAACTACTGCACTCATTTTCTTGCCTTGCAAATTCTGTTTCACTAACAAAGGAGCGTGGCTTGGTTCCCTGCCCCTTGGTTTATATAGCAGAGAAATACCCAGAAATGAAAACAGAAATGGCAAGATCCCATGAAATGAGGAGCCTTTGATGAGCCCTCCAGCTTTACTATGCCCTCCCCTGGCAAGGGGACTCCCCAGAATCCCTCTCTCCAGGTACACAGCCATGACCGCCTCTTGCACAGGTAACCAGAAATGTAAGTGGCATGAGGCTTTTGGGTTTGGTGTTTTCTGCTTGCTTGTGGCAGTGCTGAACACTCAAGCCCCTGTCCTTGCCTGCCATGGGGAAAGCCCCCAGCAACCCATCCTGCTGGCCCCTGCTCTTTGGTCCCTCATCCCGGGCTGAACAACAAAACTCACAGTGTGCAAGGGAAATCAGCTGCTGAAGAGACCAAGCAGAAAAAGTTCTCCTTACACAGACTCACAAATACTTGTAAACCCACAGAGCATGAGCTACGAGCTGGGTGCAATTTTTTTTAAACCCTCTTCACTTGTTTATCATCAAATGAGAGCTCACTGGGAGCAGTTCTAGAAAAAGACAAAAGTTGATTTTTCCCAGTAAAAAGCAGACAAGAGGACAAAACAGAGGGCAAATTGCTGCTCTCCCCCTCCTTTCCCTCCAATGGTGTGTTTCAGTGTGCGATGTTAATAGAACAGTAATTTTCTAGTTTTATCACAAATTCACTTTGTTTGCTAGGAAATGAAGTAACACACACCACGTCTTTAAGACGCCAATTACTTTGAGAAAATAACTCCCACCCCCAACCTTCCTAAATAAGAAAATAAATCATCAAACAAAACCCAGAGCAGGCTCTTTTAAACTGGACAAAACTCTCTTGGTTCTCCTCCCCTGACAATGGGGATGTCAAGACCAATTAGCACTTGCAGTCATCTTGGGGTTTGCTCTGTTTTCTCCCACTGCAAGTGGTCAGGCCAGATCCGATGGCTCCCTTCTATACACGCAATGCCATGGACAAATTACAGAAGACTAAGACCTGAAAGGCTTTTTTCCTACCCAGCTATCCTTGACATTTTCATTACTCAAAGACAGGAAACAAAAAGCCTAAGCTGAAAACTAGGTGATAGTTTGAAAAAAGTTTAATTAGAAAGTAAAACAGACCATGGAATTGCTTCTAACGCAGCTAATAATTTGCTGCATAGTTATATATTGTGCTGCTTCCATCTGCCAGTAACCTTTTAATCCTTTTGCCCAAGGCAATCCAAAGCTTTTCCATATGTATGTAAGGGTAACAGTAAAAGATAACTTGGAAATAACAATTTCAGAATATAAGAGAGATATTCAGAAATAACAGAGCAGGGCTCTGGAAAACAGAAGTTACATGGCAAGAATGAAAACTGCCCCGTTTGACAATGTAGGTTTGGCTGCAACACTTGAAAGATTCCCTGCTCCCACATTCAGCATCAGTGACTATCTGAATTACCAACAACTTCTTGAATGGTTTCAGAATTAACACTGAGAAGCTTAATCTCACCAAAAAGCCACCAGCACCAACAACATCATTGCTGACGTCTGTGGATTAAAAAAAAAAAAAAAGCAGAACAAAAGCAGACATTTCAACTCTTCTATCCCCAAAAAAATCTCACTTAGGAAAAATAAATTATTCATAATCAAAACCTTTTTGAAAGGAATATAGCAGAGTGCATTTCCAAACTCAAATAACTTCATGGGATGACAAGTGCATAAGCCTGTGCCTTATACACATTTTTAGGGACAGGAAGTATCAAAACAAATCACAATCAAAATGTTAAGGAAGAAACCAAAAAACTCCCCCACTCTAAATATTTTATCAGTAATGATCACCCCTCAGAAAAAAAACTCAAAATTCACTTTACACAAGTGAAATATAATTTCTATCATGGGAGAAAGCATTGGGAGCTGAATAGCTGGTGCATGTACTACACAATGGTAGTTTTACTAGTGAGAGCATTTAAGCTTGAAATTAGGTACATTTATTGTTCAAGAAATTCACAGCCTATTGTGATTTGATTTTATTAGATATTATTATTCATTATTAGGTTCCAAATTTTTGCAACAGAAACAATGACTTTTTGCAGATGACTGCCAAAAGCAAACATCCTATTTTCCCTGCACACAAAGATACCAATATATGTTCTAAGATTTTAATTCACACACACAAGCCCAGCTCTCCAATCTTTGCAGTTCAGTGAAGTGTAAACAGCCAGTGTTGCCATTAAAACAACATGTTCTTCATTCACAGCAACAATAGCCAGGTAGATTAACAGGCTTTTACACCTGGGCCCTATTATTCCTCTGCCATTCATTAACATTTCTTCCACCAGGACAGCAATTGAACTGGCACAGTCCCAGAAGCACAAGTAGGTCAGCACAAGGTGTTCCTCTGGATGCTTTCATCTGGTATAAACACCCTGAATTAGCCTTCAGGTACTACATCTAAATATTCCTGGTGCTAATTAAGATCACAATCAGGATTATTTCAGATCTCATTGACCAAGTACAGCCCGTGGTTTTGGAGGGCTGATTCTATTAAGGATGGAAGGTAATGTCACTGCAGAAGTGGGGAGCCTTCTGCGGCTCTCCTGGCCAAGCTGATGCTGGACATCATGCCTTGGTGCTACCTCCTTGAAATCACAAAATCATGGAGCAGCCTGGGTTGGAAAAGATCCTGAAGATCACCTCTTTCCAATTGCCATAAGCAGGGACACCTTCCACTATCCCAGGCTCCTCAGAGCTCCATCCAGCCTGGGCTTGTTGACACTTCCAGAGATGGGACAGCCACAACTTCCCTGGGCAAGCTGTGCCAGGGCCTCACCACCCTCAGAGGGAACAATTTCTTCATAACAATCTCATCCAAACTTATTTTCCTTCAGTTTGAAGCCATTCCCCCTTGTCCTGTCACTACATGCCCTTGCAAACAGTCCTTCTCCTTTCTTGCATGGTCCCTTCAAGTAATGGAAGGCCACAATTAGGTAACCCCAAAGCCTTCTCTTCTCCAGGCTGAACAATCCCAATTCCCTCAGCTTTTCCTCACAGGAAAGATGCTCCATCCCTCTAATCAACTTGGTGGCCATCCTCTTAAAGCAGCATATCCAAGGGGAAAATGAATATGCATGTAAAGAAAGAGAAATTGAACACTGAGGATGGTCAGACACTGCGTACTATCAAAATTAATCACTACGAGCACTTAAGCAAGTCAGACACTTACTAATCTTAAGGGCAGGAGGCATAGCAATGAATAGGTAAGAATATTTACTTTCCTCACCAGTTTATGAAAGAAGTGGATACAAATCAATGAAACAAGAAAACTTCAGACATACCTTTTACTAATGTACTAAGACATACTCAGTATTTACAGCAACTTGTGCCTGTTGAGAGGATCTGGCCCTGAAGTTGTCATATAAGAGTTTTTTCTGAAGTGCAATAACTTTTTGGTGACTTTCTCCAATTTGTACTCCTTGTCTTACACTTTAGTGCTAGAGTTGAGACAAACTCGTAGCAGCAAGCTCACTCCTAACCACACACTCTGTGACACATCATAACGAATGAGATCAAGTACCAGCGCTGCAGGTTTGAATCAAAAAACAGGTCAGTGTGAGGAAAAAAAGCACTTTTTACTTTTTATCTTCTTTTTTTTTTTAAAACATAAAAGCCAGTTCTTCAATTCTGAGCTGATATAAGCATTTGTATTACACCAATGAAAGTACTTCAAAAGGCAGAAATAAGCCAACACTTTCAATTCCTTCCTGATCACTACAAATGCAATTTTCACTCTGAACTTTACGTACCCCCACTTGTGATCATTGCTATACTAAGAACATGTGCTTTAAGACACTGAAGAATAATCCCCACTGTCTGATTTAAAAAAAATAAATAAATTAAAAGTTGCTAGAAATAACTCACAGGCAAAAAATAAAACTCAAAGAAAACAATAGCAGTTGCCTAAAGAGACATATTTTTTCCTTCAGGAATGAATTCCCATCTGCTTTTAAAAAGCAACATGTTTTTCCATTGCTGGGAATTACAGCCAAGCCCAGGACAATAAAGCAGCAAAGCCAGAGGCAAGAGCAGAGGGCAAGTGAAGCTGGCTGACAGAGGCTGGGCCTAGATCCCTCTTTTATAAGCCTGTGTGACAGTGGCAGCTCAGCAGTGCCCTGCTGTGCTGGCAGCATGCACCCCTCTGCCACCCCAGCAACCAGGAGCTCCTGGTTACTCTGCCGTGGGTGAGGCTGTGGGAAAATGGGAAGGAAAAGACAAACAGCACAGTTGGTGCTGCTGGCAAAGCCAGGCAACTCCCCTGGCCTCAGCTGGTTTGGTGAAGCTACAGCTGGTTTGTGCAAGCTAAGGGAAGGGAGCTTGCTCCTGACACAGGTGATGCTCCTACTGATCTTCTTCCTTCCAAACACAACACAAAACAACCCTGAAAAGCAAACGCAGGAGTGCTCACTTACAGAACCTGGGTGGACGACACCTTTAAAGTAGTTAATGAAGAAAAATGTGTTGAAATCAGCTGTGAAGTTCCTGCATCTGAACTGTTTTGGTGTTTAAGGAATCAAAATATCAGCTCTTCGGGCATTATGGGGAAAAAAAAGTCAGGTTTGAGAAGCAAGCAAAATTTCATACCTCAGCACTGGTTGATGCTCATTCAAACTCCCTCTGGCTTTTTTTCCCCCAAGTTCCTCTGAGGATCCCTGTTCTTTGAGTTACTTAGGAAGCAGTTTCGACTGTGTCCTCCTGAGTTGTTAATGGGTCTGACCTTTTCGGAAACACTGATGTCCCTTCAGCCAGACACATTAAATCTCCCCTGCTTGATTAAACTATTAGGAAATCATTATCTCACTGAAGGAGAAAATGTTCTTTCCCAGATGAGCTTGCCATGCATAAATTTCAGTGCCAATACTCCTCTCCACACCAAACCTTATGTTTGGCATAAATGTGCTGATTTCCAGCCATGCTCTACACCATCCCTAGGTCAGAGCACACAGCACTCATGGATCAGGCCTCAGACACAAGATGATGAAAATCCACCCACTCTGGGCAACACCTCTGAAAAATGGGCGATGGGAACCAGATCTTTCTGAAGCGACTCAAAAGAGTGGGGAGAGGCAGAGTAATGCCCCAAAGTCCTGCTTTCAGCTGCCACACCAATGCCATTCCCAGACATCCCCAGGTGCTCACACTGCCCTTGTTCCCAGTCTGCCCAAGCACATTCCGCACGTAGGAGCCTCCTGCAAGACCAGAAGCAGGCAAAATCCCATGGGAAGTCCTGTGTAGTTAGTTCCTTCCTTTCCAGTGATTCATCTCGTTTATCCTAAACACTAACATTTGGAAAACATTCCCAATGCCAGGTATTTCCTCACCTTCCAGACACCTGTGCCAAACACATCCTTAGCACTGATAAATGTGTGTAGGAAGGAGGTGATCCCATGCTACCCATACTGCATGAAGGCTGAGACTTTTCCTCACCCACCCACACAAAAATGTTCACTTTTCAATGAGTGATATAAATTAACAGATCCTCTGCACCATTCCAAGAGAAACATCAGAGGTTCATCTGAGGCCTTAATCTTGCTACATTTCAATTTGATGGAGTACCTCACGTTGAAAATCACATTTCACTGTAATACTTCAGGCTACTATATAGGACTGAATCCACTGCCCTTTAAAAATGTTAAGCAGAAACCTTTTCCTCAAGTCTGGAAGATATTTTCCTTCATGGAGAGCTAGATGTAAAGAAGATAACACATCCTTATCTTTTCAATGTCCTTTTTTTTCCCCCCTATATCTAAACCCTCTCTCTCCTTTACTGTAGGTGTTCTTTACTGAACAAATTTTTGCCCCATTTCTTAAAAGGGTCTTTACCCTCCTGTGCACCTATGGTGGAACACATCCTCATTCCTTCTGTAATTAGTATCTTCCTCTGTACGAAACAGAGGATTTTGGAAAGGCTTGGTTGTTTGGGGGTGTTTTTAATTAAAGTTACTAGTTTAAATATGTCAATATCTGGTAAACAAGAACACGCATGTTTTGGAATACATATTTTAAGAGTCAAAGATTTGAGGTGATTTGAGCTAGTTTGCTGCTGCACAGATCTTTTTGGCATCACATCTGCTCTTATTTGAGCCAGAGCAAACCTTCATCAGCTTGCTTTTCTTCCCTTTCATTTTCTATGCTCCCATTGAGTGTTATTGCAAAGTGAGAAAGATATTTTTTACATTAACTGTTCCACTCGATTCAGAACCAGTGAAAGATTTACAGGTTCCAAGATTCCCGCTCTACCATTGTGTCCTGTAAGCATGGAAACTGATAATACTATAGAAACCATGCCAGCCTTGGCTTTCACCATGACCTGCTTTCCACCAATTTAAAAGCAGTCAGTCCCATTATCTTACTTTTATAAGCACACTCATCTGAGGAATATTGTCATCATACCCAGATTATTTAATTTTTTATTACTTCCAACCAACTTTAAACTCAAAACAACTCGACACTTGATTTCAGTTTCCACCTAAAACCTCCCTCTGTGCCTTTTAAATTGTAACAAAAACATCATCCGACTGCGGCTCAGACAATAAAAGAACATCTCTCACTCTGCTGGGTTTATTTTCCTTTTTATCCCCTACTTTCTGGAACAAAATATTTCTCCAGTGGGGAGATACTCCATTCATCCCTTGTTTGTCTAACCCCAAACTGAAAAATGGAGCACCTGAGTTTGTGGAAAGCCCATCTTTCCTAAGGTGAGCTGGCTATGGCAGCACCATGAAAACAAGCAAATGAGACCCAAAGAACTCACACTGCCAGTACTTTAAAACATAGCTTTTAAATACTTCTGTGGTCAGATCTCTAATTATTCCTACTTCAGTGGGAAATGAAACAGATAAAACTTCTCAGCATGAAGTACAACAGTGAAAACACTCTAGAAAAAGCTGTGTGAACATCCTCAGAGTGCAGACATTCTAATTATATAAAACCATTAAAAAATTATCAGTTTTATAAAAGCTGGACCTCCTGCAATTTTGCCCAAAATAAAATGCAGTGTCCCTGTAGAAGAGCCCAAGCAGTGTTGCAGAGCACTACTTCAGAAGGGTCTGGAAATGAAGATTGCACTCAAATTCAAGTATTTCCAGAAAGCTGAGGATTTCTTCGACCTAGAAGTTAACTGTACAGACATTGCTCATCATTTTTCTTATTAAACTTCACAGACACACGAGGGAAGGAAACTGCAATTCACCCTCATAAATTATCTTCCACCTTCCCTCACATGAAACAGTGGGAAGTAATCACCCTATTTTGCTATCTTGATATATCTTTAAAGGTAGTCATTAAAAGCAATGTACATCCAGCAGGTGAACAGAGATAACTGGTCATAAGCAGTGACAGGCAAAAACACACAAGTATCTGATCTGAAAAGGGGCCAAGTTGGAAGCCAGATGCACACTGAACTATCCACTTTCCTGGCTGTTTATTCAGCTCATGTCAGGATGATTCAACGCATCTTTACACGCAGCCCACTATTCATACAGCATCTTCTAGTCACAAAACCAGGCATTTTCCATTTCTTTCTCTGAACAAAGGCTAGAACAGTGGAATGGGAACTTGCCATTCAGCAGCGGAAACTATTTGTAAAGCTGGGAAGCTGGAGACACTGGGAAGAAAAGGCTTTAATGAAACTGGCCACTGTGTGTGCCAACTGTCAAGACTTTATATATTCTTCCAAGGAACCCTGACTGAGGCTTTTTCTGCATTTACTCTTTACATCCCAGTTATTATAATCCTTTGCATGATGCAAAAGAATAAAATTCGTGAGAAATGCCATATTAGAAACAGGCAGCTTTTTTTTCCCCCCTGCAACCAGTCTGTAGCTACACTCAATGACCCATTAACTTATTTTTGGTTCTGTACAAAGCCAGCACCAAGACATTTGTGACTCATTATCAGCCAGGCACTGGAATTCACCACTAGCTTTTCAGCTGATCCAGATCCAAAGGAAATCCCCATATGCTTAGAATTTCTAAAATACAAGCACTGCAGTTGTTGCCTGGTAAGGCGACAGTTGCCATATGCAACAGAGGATATGTTTACATTTATGTTTTTCGGAGGCTTGTAACTCAGCCAGAGGCAGATAAATTTTCCCAAGTTGTGCCACTGTCCCCAAATATAAACATAACACTGTTTCAGGTCGCTGCCCCAAAACGTGGAGGCAGTAGAGCAGTGACAGTTTTCCAGACCAACAGTAAAACCTGAAATCCTTTTTATTGTTGCCTTTTTTTTTCATTGTGAGAGACCACATTCTGGGCAGAAAGATGTGCTACACAAATCAGCTCTGCTCACTACACAGCTTCCATTCATTCATTCAGTCATTCATTCATTCCCAGAGTGCAGTCTGCCCTGTGCTGTGGAGCAGGAAAACCCTCGTGGGTTTGGCTTTGGTGTCTGCTGTGACACAGCTTCCCAAAATGACCCACAACGCACACAGCAGTGCCCTCACCAGCCAGAGGTTATTAATAGGAAGAAGCACAGTCTTTTACTGCCTACCAGCACCCAAGTGACAGCTAAATGAAGAGAAGCCTTGCCTGGGAGCACCACCAGTCCTTTGAGAAGGGCCTTCAGCAATCACACAAATCCTCCACAATCACCCAAGACAAAAGTTTAGCTTATTTCCCTGCCCTTGTAAACAGCACACAGAGAGATGGGGAGCCAAGGCAAGCACATCACATTTTCCACTCTGCTATGGAAAAAGCAGAAGGCGACTGTGTAATTAGATGGCGTGATAATGCAGACACTAGGGCTGGCTACACTAGGTGGAAATTCTGGTATTTCATACCTTTCAAGAGCTCAACTTGGCAACCTTATTAACATTCTTTGAATTTTTGAATTAATATAATTACTCTCAATTAATTAAAATGAGGAAAGAATGAAATATCCTTTCATGAGACACTAACATGAATAATATTCAGGGAGCAGAATGGTGACCACTAATGTACTGATACTTATAATAACTGCCAGGCAGCAGCATCTGAGAAAGTTTCTCCTTCTACCCAGGATGGGAAATAATTGACATCCAGTGTCAGAAGCTGAGTAATAGCAATGAGCTGTAACAGTAAGTGCTGCTGTGAGGTCTTGATCATATGGAATAGGAAAATACATGCTTCAAAGTGACTCCTTTGCAATTCCTTTGCAGTGTTTCCTAACTCTGTCTCTCCTCCTCAGGCTCTCAGTCACAATCCTACATTCAAAAGATTCCCAGAGATGTGGGGGAACTGTCTGGGAGAACTTGCCTCCGCCTCCCTCCACTCCTAGCAGTACATCCTTAATGCGGCCGCCTGCAACTGTATGAGGGTTCACCCTGAAAGAGACCCTTCCCCTGGCACCACTCCACTCATGGGGTAAAGTAAAAAAGCCCCAGATTGCAAAAACACAGGAATATCTGAAACATTTCCTTTCATAATTCCCACCAGCACTTTGAGAAAGCTCAAGGGCTATTTGAGTTCAACTTCAAACACCATTTGCGCACCGACTCCAGGATGTTTTACCTCTGCTCCCGAGTACTTCTGTGTGCGCTCCACGAGCTCGGCCAAGCAGACTTCATCACTGACTGGCATGGACTGGAAATGAAGCTTGAAGATTTCCCTGCGAGTGGCTGCATCTGGCAGTGGCACGTAGATAATTCTGTCTATTCGCCCCGGCCTCAGCAAGGCCTGCAATGAAAGCGTCACAGCAAAAGTTACAGCACGTCAAGGAAGTAAAAAAAACACAACTCAAAAACAACACCACCACCAAATAACCAACAGCTTAAACAAAAGCACGAACCTGCACAAGAAAAGACAGTAAGGCTACTCAGCTTCTGAAACAGCAGTTTATGGAAAAAAGGAATCATAAAGGAACCACAGTCATTTTCCTAAAACAATAGCTCTAAACTTGTTGCAAGGTGTGCTGGAATGTTAGAACTTGGCAGAAGGACAGGTGGCAATGGACACATCCACAGATCTTCCACCAAGACAATGAGGGAAGAAAAGAAGATTTTTGTTGGAGTGAATCTTACATTGTGGATCCACATTGCTTTATCCCACATTATTAGAGCTGCACATGGTTACAGATGAGCAGATTATTCTGACAGGGTTTTCTATGCAAAACAAGGTGACAACAGAGAGAGGCCAGGGATGCTCAGCTTCATATACGTGTTTAACCCTGCACTTTGGGTGCTCAGGGTTACTCAGATTATACTGGACATGGGAGGGTGGCAGAACAGAGACAGACAATGTAAGATGGCACAATGCCCACGGAGGGCAGCATGGAGGGTTCAGACTGGATGGGAGGAAAAAAATTCCAGAAGAGAAGCACAGCCTCAGGGCAGGTTACTGGGGAGGCTGTGGAAATTCTGCCATTGGGGGTTTTATGGCTCAGCCAAGGAAGCCAAGCTCTCCCCGACCTGGTCTGGTGAAAGTCCTGTGTTTGCAGGAGGGGGACTGCTGGGCCTCTGGAAGCTCCCTTCAAACAGCTTTCTGGACAGGGTCAAAAAGTAAACTTTATCTATATATAAAACAATTATATCCGATATAGAGGAGAAGCCAAGAGCTTAAATTTATGAGAAGGGAGGAAGCTCATTTCCCTATGTTTATAAAAAATCTCCAAGACTTCTGAAAACCATCTACAGTAAAAAAAAGAAAAATCCCTTCCAGCCTTTCTTGCTTTTTTACTTTTCTTACATTCGGAAAAAAGAAAGGCAAAATACAATAATCCTGTGCACAGTGAATGCACATAAATAGTATTTAAACCTTTTTTTTAAAAACTGAACAATGTTTATAAAATTCAGCATGTAACCTAAATTGTTTTTATGTTATGGTTCTCCCTTGGGTAGACTAGTTTGAGTTCCAGATGACTAGAGATATTGCATGGCTGTCCTGGGCTGTCAGCCAATAAGTCTTTTCCCAGCCTGATCATGTCAGTGAAAGTCATGCTGAAAAAATAGTAGGAAAGAGCTTTCCTTCCTGCACAGCACTGATCAAGTTAACACCCTTCCTAGAGTTTCTTTAAAAAGACTGTTGTGGTGCTTCAGAGTGGAAAAATGTATCCTGAATGTTAAGAGATGTCTTGTTATTTTTAAAACAGAACATGAAAATGCTCAGCAGAAAGCACACGGCCCCGTGGTGCCGCATGGAGCTGTGCAAGGACCGAGCAAGGCTGGGAAGCCCACAGGTCCATATCCAGCCCAGCACCCTGTCCCTGCAGTGACCAGATCCTGCTGGATCCCTACAGAAGAGAGCAAGAAACAAGCTGTCCACTGATATTTGCTCAGCAGACTGCACTGTTCTCCACAGCACTCCTGATGAATCCACCCAAGAAGTCAGCTCACTGACAATATCTCGACCAGTGCAGTGTATAATTCAGTGTCTAAATCATGTGTGTGTGTGAGGATGTTGCCATTTTTTGCCAACACACTTGAAAGAGAAATTTGCATGTTTCAAGACTAGGCTTGGAGGGAGAGGAATTAGACTGCAATTGTGTTCTGCATGCTCTTAAGGAAATGCCCATAGCTAATTCTATTATTTAGAAGAAACAAGAAATGTTCACGTGAGTATGGCGGTGCCTCTTTCAAACCAAGGCAGGTTTCATCAGGACACCCAGATAATTAGGAACATTTTCTAGAGCCAGCTTAGCTTCCCAATGATGAATGACCAGGGCTGTGGTGCAGATGGGACAGAGAAAATGCTCAGTGCAAATCACCTGGGACAAGCCCTCCATTGCTTGGCTCTCAGTTCCAAAACACAAAAAGCACAACTGCAGATATAACACAATGAACATACTTTTTTCTGGTCAGTAACTAAAATCTGTGTTTCCTCCACTTTGTCCCCAGTGCTTTGTGTTTTACATATGGTGGCAGTTGAAGGCCCAAGTTTTAAGCATTACTTTTTTTGCTACAATCAGGCCCAGGGACCTTATCCAAGGTGACCAGATGTGCTGGGAACTGTACAAAAAAAGCACAAGTCAGTTACAGCACTGCACACTGACTATATCAACACGGACAAAAAGGAGAGAAAATATTCTATAACTTCAGGTTGAGATGAGTTAGACTCCCTTCAGCCCCTGGAGGCTCCCCCAGCCCTCTGGACACAGTGACCCTGGGAGTCCCAGGGTACAGCCGGACTGCTCCTGGCCCTTCTGCCATCACCTTGGCCTTTTGGAAAGCCACCAGTCTCCCCCTCTCCATGCTCCTGAGGTAAAATCAGAGATAAAATCAATGGGTTGCATAAGGAAGCCTGCTGAGGCACATGATGTGGGCACCTTAAGCACTTTAAGCCCAAGGCCCAGGTGATGCTAACCAGCAGGGCCGAGTTGGATGGGTGCCACCTTTCTCCTCAACACCATTTTTTGTACAGTCCTAGAAGCTACTGCTTTTCTCAGCAAGATGTTGTGTGATCCAGCCTTCACCACAGGAAGGGCTTTGGAGGTGGCTGCTCCAGGTACACCATGACTTTCATAGGCCACTCCAGAAGATGTAGCTTCAATTTTACAAGATGCACATTGAAAATGGGGAGGAGAGTGATAAGGACCACCAGGTCACCTCTGGGCCAGCCCCACTGCCCTGGGCTGGGTGCACTGGGATTAGGTGGTGACCCACTGGCAAGGCACGAGGATGGATCCACGTTGTGGAGCAGGAGGAGGAGGAGGGATTCAGTAGGAGCAGGCAGTGGCCCAGCTGAGCAGGAGCAGAGACAGGAGGGGGAGGGTGAAGAGTTGAAGCGGGGCTGCAGGCCCGGGCAGATGCAGCTGCCGGGAGCGCGAGATGAACCGCTCACGGCTGGGAGGTGCAAACCCGATTTGGGGTGAGCAGCACACAGGAGGTGGGAAGTTGATGGGACCAAAATTAATTGATGCATGCACAAACCTACATAACTCACTGAGGTCGAGATGTGAGGGCTGCTAATTTACATCGGCCAGGAAGGGCACAAAACTAAATTGGAGTTTTGGTAGAAACCATAATACTTCAAGCCCAGAATACTTTGTACCACTGAGCAATTCTTTGACAGGTTTATGTGATTTTTTTTTTGTTTTGTTACCACAACAGTTATGAAAGAGGTCTAAGTACTCATGCTTTGAAAGGTTATGAGTGGTACACAGATAAAATGCTCCTCTGGAGAACACTAGGAGAGTGGGCTAATTGTCATGTAATACAGAGTATCATCAACAGCACAGTCACAGGTTTTTAAGGAGGAACTGCTCCCCTTTCAAAAAGAAATGTTTCAATTTTTTGTAGTTAAAATGGAGTATATCATCAAAATATATCATTGGAAAAGATAGCTAGGTCAAAAACATGTCTTTTGTGTGCAATTATGAAGACAATTATTTCAGGAAAGAAAACGTTAATAGGTAAAGCCTGGAAAATATTTGTGGTTCCTGTTAAGAATGGACCAGATTTAACCTTAGGGCTTTGCTAATTTTCCTCCTCCTCTTTCCTTTTTTTTATTTTGTTTTTTTAAGCATCTACCTTTAGGTAGCTTTGTAATAGGATATTTGGCCATTTTAAAAATCCCATTGTCAAAGAAAGAAGAACTACAGCACTGGCAGAAAATAACCAGCTGATGAGATCTCTATGGGACAGGAAAAAAAAAATATTTTCCTACTAATATATCTCTGCAGCCATGCTTAATTCATCAAAAGCATTTTTAATCACATCTTATAACAAAATCTCACACATGAACTGTGCCAGAGGATAACCTAACTTTAGCAAAAATAAATACAACCTGAAAACTCCCAAACAGTAAGTGGCATTTTGAGGTGAGTAAGAGAAAGCAAATCAGTTCAGGAGGTAGAGAAGCTCATCTGGAGAATCAGTGTTACTGCATGTTCTCTGCTGCAATCAATCTTCACAAGCAGGAACAGATTTTTATACCAAATTTGTTTCCTTTCAAGCAAATACACTGCTTTTAATGCAAAACCCAAATAATGCAACTAAAAGTTTAATTTTTCCTTTGAGTCCATTGAGATTAGACCACTGATGAAAATAAGAGGACTGGGAATAGTTCCTTTGTAAGTAAATCCTTCCAATTTAGATTGACAAGTGCTATTTATGAGTTGTGGTCGTGTCTCTTACTTACATGGACTCCTCATTACAAGAGATGCTCCGTATCTTGTAACCTCATTGGGTAACATAATTTTTTTTTTTTTCCATCATTACAGTATTTGAACATTTCTAAGTAATTTTAAAGAAACAGAATCAGAGAATGGCCTGGGTTGGACGGGACCTTAAAGACCATCCAGTTCTAACCCCCATGCCATAGACAAGGACACCTTCCACTAGACCAGGCTGCTCCAAGCCCTATCCATCCTGGCTTGGAACACTTCCAAGTGGATGGAGAATCCACAGCTTCTCTGGGAAGCCTGTGCCAGGGTCTCACCACCCCTGCAGCCTGTGCAAGCAGTAGCTGTTTGTGAGATGCTTTCCATGGTTTTGCTCACATGTCAGGACAGATGGCACTGCAAGTGTGGCAAGTATTAAGGCCTTCTTGTGCCATCATTTATCTCTGGCAGGAGTGAAGGCAGCTCCCATCAGTGAAGGTGCTTCTCCTACGCTTTTGAGGCTCATCTCGGCGCCTGATGTTTTCGTTCTCGCTCTGTGCCAGAGCAGGTCATGCTCCCAGCCCAGCAGATCAGGAAATGCCTGGCATTTTAGGATCTTTGAAAGTTTCAAGTACAGGAAGCTCATCCATCCTGTTTGCTAGACAGATTAGCAGAAGCTTTTTTGCATGGGTTAATTACCAAAATTAACAGAAGGTGCTGAGGGGAAAAGACACATTGGACTATTATTATTATTAAGGATTTAAAAACTATGGTCCAGTGGAGAGCTAAATTTTATTCTCCCACAAGGTTTTTACTCCTGCTCCATCTGGCACGAGCTGCTTCGGGAGGCAACCCCAAATTCCTCTGTTCCAGGTGACACGCTTATTCATCGTGGCACAAGGCTGGAGTCTTGTAATTACAGGCTCCCGAGTCAAGTGATACTGCTTTGTTCCTGCCAAGAGCCCCTTTCCTCACACTCTTCCACCTCCCCACCTTCTTCCTCCTGTGCCAACGTCTGTCACCACTGTCAGCACATGCCAACATCTCTAACCAGTTCCCCTCTTTGATGACTTTTTTTGCTGGTCACCACCCTTGTACATCTCCCAAGATCTGTGCAGATTACTCTCTGCTGTCATTACACAACACCTACGACTCCTCTCAGGGTGGAGCACTTTGCTTCTATCCACTACTTCATAAAATGCATTTGCTAACAGAATTTTATCAAGTATTATTAGAAACCAGCTCCTAGAAAATGCTGCTGTTCCCTATGCGAAGGCTTCGCTTTTCACATAGATTTATAAAAGCCAGGCTGCACAGCCCTTCCGCGCTGTCAGTCTTGCTCAAGACCCGGAGCGTTGTGCAAGTTGACAAGAAAGGACATGATAGTTTGACAGCAGGTGTTCAGCAGGAACGCGCTACCGAGCGGCAGCAGCGCGGCGGGAACCCTCTGCTCAGGCATTCAGCAGGAGCAGGAACTAAAGGCAGGGATCAAATGTGTGCTTTGATACACTGGCAAACAGCAAACCAACTGCAAACGGGAGACAGCTGAGATGATCCCAGTCCAAAGCAAGATGAAACCATAGGGAGAGTGAACTACCTCCAAAATAAGAACATGATCTGTCCCTCAGATGCCCCTGCCTGTGTAGCAGCTACTCCTTTTGCTTATCCTCCAGGTACACATCTTCAATTAATCTTTTCCCTTCAGCCACTAATTCATACCTCTTTCCAGTTTGTCACATCAACAGCGGGAAACTTCTCTGTGTAATTCCATGTGTCTTCTGGATCTGCTCTTTGCTGGCTACCCACAGGAACTAGCACCTTCAGCCAGCACTACAGATCAGTCTCTTAAGCTATTACAGCAGAACAGTTTACCCTGCAGTGTGGCAGTGTGCAGGAAAATAGTGAATTCATCTTTCCTTACAAAATGAAACCTGGGGAAAGAACTGCCTTGAGTCAATTTGAAGCCACTGTCATCGCCTGCTGGAACGACATACCCTGCTTCTTTATGTTTCACAGCCATTTCCACCAATGGTAGTGATTTAAAACAGGTATAACTTCAATAACTACAGATAAGCAGTGCTTGAAGTGCTCCAAGAAAGCAAAAATTTCCAGAGTTGATGTGAAAGCGTATCAAGCCTCAAAAGCCTCTAAGGAAGGCCAGGCTTGGCTTTCCAAACCTGGATGCCACAAAATATTCTCATCTTTTTAATCAGACTAACAGCAGTGTCCTGACCACTGCACATCAGCATCCTGCCACTGGCAGAATTTGATGGATACAGCCAATTCACAGGGAATTGTGGAGAAAGGAGACTTGAGGAGACTTGTTCCATTGCAATGAGACCGTGCAAACGCAACTGCGAGGAACAATGTGCTCCTTGGCCCATGCAGACAATACCAGGGCACGTTTTTATGTCATTTTGTTCAGATAGGATTAAAATACCTCAAGAAACCAAGTTTCAACCACTTCTCTTGGCAGAAACATCCGCAGGCAGATATTCTGCAGCTGCAGAAGCAGTATCTCCGTGCTTTTTTTTCCCATCTGATATTTCAAACAGTTAAATTGGCTGGCTGGCACAAATCACTGCAGTGCTCACTGGGAGGCAAGCTTTGCCCAAGCCTCCATCTATTGAAGTCCAAACCTGTCAGGAACACGGCCCATTTTCAATGCAGTAAAAGCAGTTGCAAACCCAAGCAACAGTGCTGATACAATCCCAGTTTGGCACCACAGAAATTCAGCTCCAAATTACGTGTGTTCAAACCCACCGAGGCACCACCAGGGAATCGGGCTCTCAGTCCCCCCTGCTTTGTCAATATGGCCTCAGAAAAGCAATTTATTCTTCACAATCTGCCCGTACCTTCAGGATACTCAACCGCACATTTTAAAGCCACCAACTTCCTTTGCAAAGGGGGTGTCAGACACAAGGTTTTGTCCTCTCCCCATGTCCACTCTGAGCAGTCCTACCACAATGGCACAGAGGATGTCCCAGTTTTCAGCTGTTTTCCTGCAATTTTAGCAAGGATCAAGAGCGATCTAGTGCTCTACCCCTTGCTGGGTCTCACAGTAAGGTTTTAATGTGGAGAAGACACTGGAAGATGTGCACTCCATGCAGCCTTTTCTTCCCTATTTCAAATAAAATGATTTTTAGTAAAGTTAAAATTAAGTGAAGGGGGAAAAAAAAAATCTATCATCAGCTAATAAACAACATAACACACCCTCTTCAGTGTATGTTTACGTAAGAGAGTCCTCCATGCTCCTGTCTAAGAGGTGCAAAACCTCAGGAATGTCAGCTCTTTTTCTCTTTTTTTCCTTTCCCTTTTTTTCCTTTGGGGGTGGGGGAGGGAATGGGGGTTTAATGAAAGAACCCCTTTAGAAAGAGATAACAATTACATGTAATGGAACCTGGAACCAGACTCTTTTGGCAATTAATCACCCAGGAGCCGTTGCAATCCTGCAGGCTGTTTCTGACAGATTTTGAGAGCTTTACAGGAATCACCGGGATAAGATGTGCCTGGGCTGGCTTCTGACAGGGACCAATCATGTACAAAGTGTACATGACTGCTGGTTTTAGGTTTTCTACTTTTTTTTTTTTGTTTGTATATTCATATACACACACAAATATAGACACACACATATATATATATATATATACACACACACACATCCACACAGAGGTGTGCACCCATATACACATTTCCACAGGAGTCGTTCTTGACGTACATGGAACAACTGCAGAACTCATTTGTTGGCCCAGAGGCAAAAAAAGAAAGGAAAAAAAAAAAAAAAAAGAAAGAAAAAAGCCTTTTCTTCCTCTCAGCAAAGTACAGCTATCCATCACTTAACAGAGATACTTCCTGTTTTCAAGCAGTTGGGAAGGCATGACTTCCAACCCAAATACTTGGCTTGGCAAACCATTCCTGTGTTGACAGATGCTTTTATAACCACTTCATTCCACCTGAAGTTTCAGTATAAAAGGAGGTGGTTTTCGTTGTTGGGTTTTTTTACCTTCTTTTCTTTTTTTTTTTTTCTGAGGGGGGAGAAAGGGAAAGCAAAAAGGAGAGGAAAGAAAAGGAAAAGGAAGGAAAATACCACAATTATAACAGCTGGATGACAGAGGTTAGCATAGCTCTGACAGATGTTACCATGTAACCTCAAAATGACATGTTAGAGAAAAAACAAACCACTGAACCTGTTCCTTGCAGGAAAGAGAATTCTGAACTCCTGCCAAAATAGCACAATTCTCCTCAGAAGCTTTTGAACACTGCAACAATGATCTGCCACATAATACATTATTTTCCATATATAAGCTTTACCTTTATAGTACCACTGCTCTGAGTGTTTAAATTACCAGCATGGGATGAGATGCTTTTCTGAGTGACAACTAAGCCTCAAATGACAAAAACCGACAGCAGGTCAGCTCCATCAGGACTTGCTTTGTAATAGCTTTTCACCTCCTACTTTCTGCTTTCCTAGGATTCATCCACAGGACATGCTCTGAACACTTCTCGAGGCCGCATACTTCAGTGTGTGACAAGGAGAAGTTAAGCTGCGCTGCAGACCAGAGGATGTATTTCTAAAGCTGCATGATCCATTTTATATAACCTTTTGTCATAGCAGTTTCTGTATTCCTTACACCTGGTTACTTCAGTGACTACTCTACCACAAAATTCTTCATGATTTTTCCTGGCTTGTGACCAAACTTTACAGACCTGTCTGACAAACTACAGATAAACAAAGTGCAAAAGAAATATTCCTGGAACAAACCAGATGTGCGAAAGCAGCTGCTTCTAAAGAAAGAAATCAGCAGAGAGGTAGGCAACATCAAGGAAACAATTCAGAAACAGTTTCAAAAGGAAATCAATGACTTTCCGTCATTACTGCCAGCGCTGCGGCTGAAAAAAATAAATTTCTGGTTTTCATTATTTGAAAGATCTTATTTTACTACTGTGGTTCTGGAAGACCGTTTTAAGCAATAAAGTAGATACTGGTCACAATAACTATAAGCTAAAGGAAAAGTCATTCAACTCAGGGAGAGAATAAAGCCACAATACAATAAATATCACTCATTTGTACTTGAAACTGGAAATCAAGGAGACTTTGTCTTTTACAAACCCATCTCGAAGCATATATTCCAAACAAACTGGGAGTGAAAAAAACCAAATCCTGGTTTGAACCCCTTTCTTTGGGAGATACAGCTCCCCTGCCCTCTCATAGCTAACAAATACCAGTACAGTGCAGGTGCCAAACCCATTTGAGACCGACTGAGGCGAACTTGGGAACACCTGGCAGCCTCAGGGAGAGATCCAAAGGGTCTTTCTTCCTGCCAAGGGCATAGCTGATGGCCAGGCAGGAGCCTGCTGAGCAGAAGAAACAGCACAGAGGATGCCAGCCGTGCTTTTGATAAAGGAACAACCAGAAGACACACTATAGGTTTTAACTTACTACCTGGTAGTGGAAGAATCACAGAATGGTTGGGCTGGAAAGGACCTTAAAGATCATCTCGTTCCAACCCCTCTGCTATGGGTACATGCCTGAACACCAATGAAGCCCTTTCCTCCTTTGAAAAGGTGCATCCTTAAGCCATGCTTAAGTTATAAATTGAGGAGAAAAAGAGAAACAGGTGGGTAAGAAGCTTCTAAGTAGCACCTGCGAAGTGATGCTCACACAGCAAAGCGCTCTATTTCACATAGAACATCTAGCAGCAGATGTGCAGCGTGAGTCTTTAAGCAGTTAAAGAACATTCTTGGGTCAGATGAGCAAAAAGACTTTGGGAACAGCCAGATGTGGTCACTGAGGCTGGTGCCACAGAGCAGGTGACATGGTTTCAGTGACTGAGAAAGAGTAACACTGAAGAACTGCACGCCTGACTCCAGAATCCCAGATAGCTGCATGCCAGGATATTAATGCAGTCAAGACACGGCTAATTAAGAACAGCGGTGCACCGGCTGGGTCAGAAGCCAAGACACTCTGCCTGGAGAAAAGGCCCCACAGACATGCCTCCTCTTATTAGTGCAAGCAGACAATCACTGACTTCCTCCACCCGGATGCAGGAAGACAACCTGGTGGTTTTCTCCCTCATACCGGCAGAAACCACTTTGTGTGTTGATCTTAAGAGTCTTGTGGGTGGTGCAGAGTTTACATAAATTACAGAGCTCACTGCAGCTGCCAGTTGCAAGCGACAAGAGAGAGCTGGAACTATGGGGTTAAAATACGTCCTTTCTGCTCCTCAGGACTGCAGCGGTGCTGATAAAAGTCCTGAAACCATTCTGCAGGTCTGCCAAGCCTTTATAGCCCCCTAACAGACATGAAATATTAGAGGAAAACATTTGGACACACTGAACTCACATTTTTTCCCTACACTTCCAAGAGTTCCCTCAAACAAATGCGGGACCTTGCGGATTGTTGCCCATCTGGCTTTCTCTTCGACTGTCCCCCCACTTTGTGAAGCCACCTGTGATGTTTCTGGCTCTAAGCACTTTCCAATGGAGGAATTATTTTGGTCAGCCCCTTTTACATGTTCTCCAGTCAGCCTGAAGGCATTCCTGACATGGCAGACTGTCTGGCATCAGATCTGGCTTCATTCTTACCACATATCCTAGATATTTCCATCTTCATTTCTGGATAATTTAGGAGATTAAGTCTTGTTCAACTCCCCGACGAATCTCAGTATTTGCTATAAATTCATTCCATTTAATACCTACTGTTTCCCCAAGGCATTTAATTTCAAAAGCTTTTAGACGTCTGTCTGTACCTTTGGTGGATTTCCAGCTTTCACATCCAACTGTTAAGGTGGAAACAGAATTTCAGTGGGAGACTCCTACATTGGTTTTAAATTGTGGATTATCAACACCTACATCTTTTTCATGCTGGCCAAATGCAGCTGCTGCCTCACTGATGTATTGCAGTATTTCCTTCTGGACATCCTGCATCTTACTGCCATGCAAAGTGAAGATACCTGGTTTGCATCTTGCTTATTTTTCCATCACATTATCAGGGCTGAAAATTACTGCGGTTCTCATTAAGTCTATTTGATTTTTAACTCACTCTCTCTTTTTTTCTTTTCCTTCCCTCATGAGCATCTGCTGGAAAACAACCCAGCTGTGGTTTTTGTTAAGTAACATAATGTATGTTCTACCTGAGTTACCTTTTTTATCTCCCACATTTACCCACTTAAATGAAGAGTGGCTCCAAACAGCAGGGGTGAAAGATTGCACCTCTACTTGTCTGCATGAATGAGTATTCATCCAGTGAACTTGTACTTCAATCAACAAAGCTGCACACCTTGACCTAAAGCCTCAGTGAACTCTCTTAACGCACCCTGTCATTTCAAGGTGCTACAGTACCAGTCCTGATGGACAGATTCAGACATCTCTAAATCTATGAGTACAACCTATGTGATAAAACACTGAGGGAGGTGTTTCAAATAAGGGTTCAGTTGACTCATGTTCAGGATTAAATTTGGTCAACATATGACTTTCTGTTCTACTGAACTTCAACTCATTCATTTATCCTGCCTGAAACAACACAGGAGAAGACTTTTCCAGCAACAAAAAAAAAAAGCACAGAATCATGAATTACTATTACTATCATATGAATTACTATACTATTACTATATATATTACTATATATGAATTACAGACCATCTTTAATTTCTGCTCTTCTCTTTGTTTTTTTTTCTCCTTAATTACACTTTTCTAATGACTCCATACTAAAAATTCAGTTACCTTTACCAAATTTTTTTCGGTAATTTTCTGGATCCATGTTCATTTATAGCTTTTAAACCCTTTTAAACATTTTTTTTTTTTCCCTCTCTGCTGTGAGCTTTATGATGATCTACTTACAGATTATTTATTTGCCAAGATTTAGAGATCACTGCTCAACTCAGCTGTTTAATATCATCATTGCTTATTTCCTTCTCTTCTTGTTAAAAATACTTAGTTGATTTCCTTAGGAAGTCTCTGGAGGCATTAGCTATGCTGATAAAGTGTTTTCCTATCATCATTTTAACACTTGCTCATGCTCCTTTGTTACAGTCAGCAATGTATCTCATTTCAGTCATGCAGTCAGCAGACTGCATCTATTTGTATAATTCACAGAAACTGGGTTTTCCCCCCTGAAAGGGTCTGTTTGAACAGTTAATTTGCATAATTTCAACAACTTTTACATATATAAACCGACTATGATTTATTAATACTTGGCTGTCTGGAAAGCTGCATTCATGTGCCAGCTATGATGCTGTCGAGCAGAAAGGCCCAAAAGAAGCCACGCTGAGCTGCTGGGGTGAATTTTTTCCTTCAGCCAAGCTTTCCTGTGAAGTGTTGAGGGAGGTTTATTCCCATTCAGTTTACAGGTGTCCAAATAGGTGTGAGCTTCCTAAGAGAACAAGCCTCCTCTCCTTACAGAATGCAGATTTTGGAAACCATAAGCGATTTCAAAGCATGAAGTTGTTCTTGCCATAACCCGACCTGTACATGTTGTCAGCTAATAAGAGTAAACGGCTTGTTTCGTTCCCATCCTTCTGCCAATGTCACAGAACCCCCCTCTTCAGCACCTGGGACCTGCAATGTATTAGATAAAATACTTGACTGCTCTATTATTTAAAAGAAACGCTCTGTTTTTCCTTACCAAACTCCAGTGGTGAGTTATTGCTCACTTGTGGAAACAGGAAATATCTTCAGTGCTCATGCTAAGGTCTACCCGGAATTTAGCAGCGTTTGATCCTGAGAGCTTAAGTGACTTGCTAAGGAGTCACTTTGAACCACCAGCTTTATCTTGGGCTCTAATCACGGTTCAGAGGAAGATTCAAACCCGTAGTAAATTCAACATAACTATCTGATTACTCCTGGCATACCGTTTAAGACAGACAATAGCCCAGTTCAGGATGCAACTCAGGAATAGTGTGCCCAGAGCTTGATGTTGCCCAAGGGCGATGTGGCTTGTAGACACTCACCTCGATTTTCTATTGATCTGGACCTTCCCGAAGCATTTGCAAATTGCAGGAACCACTGAGACATTTAAAATTTAAATTACTCTAACTTACTTCATAGGGCCATCAGTTCTCAAAGCTGCCCTCTAACCAAGAGGAAATACAAATTGCCCTTTGAATAGAGACAACTCTTGGGCTCTAGGGTTAGGATTTATCAAAGGAATTTAAGGAAAAAAAACCTTACTTCAACGTAGCTACATTTTTAACACAAGACCTGCACAACTACCGACATTTCCTCCCACACATTACTTAGCTTTCAGAATTATATTCATTCTTCAAGTTTCTGAATTCATAAAGCCATGCTTTGGCTGAAGGCCAGAATATGCAGGAGGAAACAGAGAATCTCATTTTGCTCAAGATGCTCTGATGGAAAAATCAGAGTTTTAGTTTCTTTCCAGGGATGCAAAGATAAAATCTTTTTGTACCAATAGCACATGCATGCAAAAATTAATTCTATGGAAATCTGAGCAAGGAAATTCAGCTCCTCTCATGATGAGCACCATCAAAATGGTCACAAGCGGTGATGACAATGAATCAAATCCCATTTCAAAACACAAAAATGAAGACAATTATAACGTAAGTGGAAATAACTTGCTCCCTGGACAGAGTTGGGGATTATGACTGTCAGATTTTGACAAAACTACGACTTTTCATCTGCTTAAGGCAAGTTAAAATTCAGTTAATGCACAAATCAAACCCCCCCTTTGCAAACACACTTATCATCTCTTTTTCACAGGCTGATATTTCAAAACCAACACTTGTATCACAAAGAACACAGTTTAAAAGCTCAGAAACCTTCCATTCTTAAACTGCAACTTCAGAACTGCCAGCATTCAAATATAAGTGAATCAAAAAACACCAGACCGCAATAATCTACACAGATGGGTGATGGGGTCTGTGCTGGAGACCTCCCCAGCAGCAGAGAGTCTCCAAGAGCAGCACTCAGAATCTCTGCAGGTTTTACCCTCACTTCTGGTATACCTGCCTACAGCCCAACATAAATATTCCACAGCTCACAGGCTTTCAAAATTCCTGGAAGGTTTATTAGCCAATGTGACAGCTTTTGACCCCTCCGAGAGCGCAAATATCCACAGACAAAATTTTCAGGGGGGCTGAGGTGGAAATTAATCTCCTAGTTAACACTGCTTTCTCATCTCTGCTGATAGGAAAAATCCTCCTAGACCTTGCACATAATGCAGAGTTGCACAGTCCTAGATATTTTATTTCCTTACGTCAGTGCAGTCCTAGGTTGGACAAAAGCCTGTTTGGTCACAGCTGTGCATAACTGCAGGGCTCTGCAGGGCAAGCATCCCTGGTCCTCTGCCAGCCAAAAATGCCAACCACTGACAAGGAACACTATCTGCAGAAATTCAGGGAGCTCTAAGCACCAGGCTTCACCTGTCTACAAATTGCTGGGATTTCATCGTGAAGTGTCCATTTCTCTCCTCTCAGTTCTGTATCCACAAACCAGCTCAGCCAGGCTGACAGAAACAAGCCACATCCCTGCTTTCCCTGTCTGTGCCAATGAGACAGGAAAGTGACTGGAGGAGAGCAAAGATAAAAGAAAAAAAATTCCCATCACCTTTACAATAATCACTGCAAAACTGTACTGAATTTATCAAAATGAAGGATGATTTCTCACTCATTTTTTAATTACAACTTGGTAAGTCTGGAATAAAATAAAAATGCCTTCTAAATTTCAATTCATTACTGTATACTAATGGATGCTACATTATCCTAATGCAGCTGATGTTACTATTCATGTTACTGAAATGAAACTTGACACACCCAAGTTGTATCAGAGACTGTTCCTTTAACTTCCTATTTGTATTTTCTTTTAAATCAAGTCTGACTTTTTTCAATTACGCATTTCCTGCTGTTTGTTTTTTTTTTTTCCAGGTTTTCTTTCTTATTAATTTCAGTGAAGCAGCTGTAAAAGGTAAGAATTACAGCAAAAATGTTTAATTACCCAACTAGCTTTTAAACAGTACCCGTGGGCACATACACTCCTTATGAGAAGTTACTTAAAAGTAAACCCACAAGAATTATTGTTAAATAATGGTATGATTATCAAAGAAAGTTATTCTCTGTGAGTCATTTTACATTAATTACAATGTATTATTTGCAGGGCAATGTACATGAAGTTCATTCTGCTGTGTTCTTAGGGGAGTTTAATGAGGAGTTGGTCCCATCAGGAACCAGAGGCAGGAACTGGACTGACAAGGCCCTTGCACACAATCACTGCCTGCAAATCACCCCACCAACACCAGAGTCTGCAGAAAACTTGGCAGGAATGGACTGAAGCAATAAAACTAATGAAAATCAGTTAGAAGAGGCAACAAACAGCTGTAAAATATTTAGAGAAAACCATGGAATTGAAGACCTGATCAGATTTCCAAACTCTGTTTTCTAACACTCTTAAAATACCCACTCCTCTCTTGAAAAATCTCTCCAGATGAGTCTGAATTAACAGTGTGCTCTAAAAATCTGACAATTAATTGAGAAAAAAAGTTATTCAAATACCATTTATAACTGATGAGAGAATATAATTCAGGTGGCATTTATAAATGTGTGAAGTAGAAAAGTAGCTGTTAATCTCTATGATTTTCAGTCTTCTAATAGGAAACTGCAGCATGCACGGGGTTTTTCTTTTGGAAGACAAAATCTCTTCTAGAGTGGCAATCATTTTAATGAGATTTAATAATACATAGTTTACATATCACACATACTATGTTTTTATGCATCAAGCTCAGCTGGAGTGCTCACAGTCAGTTCTATGAAGTAGACTAGAAATATCTTTTTTGAGGGCTTGGATTACTATTCACAGTACCCTTCCATTACCTTTCCAAGTTCTCCACTGATGAGTCCAGCAAAGGGAGAATCACTGTAACAAGGCACACTTACATTTATGAAGACATTAGAGCCCCAGCCTGCTGCTGCAAACCACTGCAGTTCCTCTCTCCTGGCACTCTGTTAATATTTACAGCAGCAGAGGCTGATCCCAGAAATTAAACAGTGGCCAGTGGCTTTCTCATCATATGAATCAGCAAGTTTATATAACCTCAAAATCTTTTAACTTGGGTGGTTGAATTTACTCATTGTCCCATCACTGAGTCCTCCTGGCCAACAAGAAATTCCAGACTTCAGAAATTATCTCTAACTCACTGTGATCAACACCCAAGGATTACAGATGTCTCCACCGAATTAAAGCCCAGGCTAAAGAGCTTCCTTACTGAGGAATTGCAGCTAAAAACTAAACCAGCACTAATTGTTTCAAGCACAGAGGAAAAACACCTGGAGCTAGAGCCAGACCACAGTGGAAGGAATGAGAGGAAAGGGGGAGAAACAGAGGAGGAAGAAGATAATAGAGTCAGAAAGAAGAGAGAATATTTTCCATTAAGGTAAGTCAAGAGAGTCACACACAAAGGTGGTTCTCAGAAGGATCTGCCCCAATTAGCACTGCAGCTTGACAGTGAATTGGAACAAATACTGACATCTAGACCTGCACAGGTTTTGCAACCCTTTGTTTTCTGGGAAAAACTTTAGGCTGAAAACTTTTGGGTCAGAAAAGCAAGTTAAAGACTCAGAAATGGTCATATGGTGTTTCCCTGGGGCTCTGCCTGCATGCCATAAACTTTGGCGGAAACATGTTCTGCAAGCCCAACAAGAGCATTTCCAAACCAAAGTATGTCCTTCCATGTCCAGGTGTTTCTTGTAAAAAACCCCAACTGGTTACCAATGAAAACACTAATTTCTGTTGAAAGAGACCAATCTGAAACATTGATTATTCATAGAAAAAGCTGACTTTCTTTTTTAACTACAGCAGCACCGTCAAAAACCTATCTTTTTCTATCCAGGCTAGCCAAGGTCAAACAATTTTAGAAATGATTCTTGTATAGTTTTTTTGAGCATGAAAACTATTTGCTAATATTTTACTGAAAATTAATCTGAAAGACTGAACACAGTAACAGTGCCTATTCTTGAAATTCCACTGATAAGCACATCCTAGAGCTCCTCCAGGGAATATGCCCAACCATCCCTACTGCCTGAACATGTCACCCTGAAGTCTCTGCTATCATCCACACACAACATACAGGGATGGGTTATCCTTGTATGGTTTGACAGAGCAGTAGAAGCAGGACGTGGGAGGGCAGCCAAATACCTGAGGCTAAATTCCTGGCACATTAAAAGCCTATTTAGTATTGCCCATAATGCTATTTCATATACAAAAACACAAAAGGAGATCCATGTGGAATTAACTGTATTGTTCATTTCTGTGGTTTTCCCTTTGCCTTTTTTTTTTTTATTTCACATGAAAGAACTAGGTCAATATTTTCCAGAATTACCCAACCATTCCTACTATGAACGTTGTTTGAGTGAAAACAACATTATTTATGGGAATCTTTCCCATGTGACATTTTAGAAAAGGAAGCATAGTAGAAAAAGCCCCTTTCACCATATGGAATAATACCAGTTTTTTTTATGTGAAATATCAGTACAGACATCTACCACTGGAACTAATAAAGCAGTAGCAGTCTGTTAGGTGGGCCATTCAGCAGAGGAAAATGAAGATTATACCATGCCTTTGGGTTTCACAGCTCTGTTTTGATTTCATAAGTGTGCAGAGTAATCTAGATTCTCTGTGACATTTAAAGTGCCCCTTACAAGATCCATCTGCTTGATTTTCCCAGTTTTGACTTCTACATCAATTGTCTCCAATTTGTTCAGCCACCTGATACCCAGCTACAGAGATGCTGTCACTCTCCAAGCTTCCCCTACACCTCTGGGTGCCCCACTCTCAACTTTCAATCCTCTGAGTGAGAGGGGTGAGAAAACCAAAGTGTCAGCCACGCCAGAATGGATCACAGCCCATGACAACTGTTTAATTTAGCTGCCAGACTCTGTCATGTGTAGAAAAGAAAGTTTAGTAGAAGTAAAATCCACCCAAATCTGGATAGAACTTCCAAAAAGGTAAGAAAAGGTACACACATAACTGAAGTTTGAAGTCTCTACTGTGCAAGGGGTGAGACAGTTTCTAAACCAAACCACAGTAAAAAAACCCAATATCTGTATGGGCAAAACCAGCAACTGTGGTAAGAGATAAACTCCTATTAGGTTTTCCTGAGAAAAACGAAAGTATTTTTTGTTGACATGAATAAATTATTATAAAGACTCCTATAACCAATCCATTTGACAAAGAGTTGGACAACTTCAAGTACAGACAGCACTATCTACATCACCTATAATAATCCTAAAAAGCATCTAGGACTTCAACTTCAGTAAGGAAGGCAGCTCGTGTGTGCCATTCTACCTTGTCAGCAAAGATGAAAACTTCATCAGAATCAGCTGTGGATTCTTTTAAGGTATATTTTATTTCTTTTCCCAGCAAATTGACATTCCTGCTGATAGCTTCAGAAGCATGCTCACGTTCCACTATCTCAAAATATTTAACAGGGGAAAGGTAGCAGATACAGGTAAGTGTGCTGAGTCACAAACTCACCCCAAGGAGTAGTATTGCTTACCTTTGATGAGAGAAGTAAATAATTAGCTATACTTAGGGCACTACTTAGGGCACTTCTCTTCCAGTCTCAGAACAACATTACACAGGCAAAAGCTTCTGAAGGCTTTAAAAAGGGCAACACTCAAAATTCAGAATCTCTCGGTGACGGCAAAATGTTGTCCCTGCCAAACAGAGCATCTAGACACTTGATCTTGAAATATTAAGCTGATTAATGATGATAATGATTTACCTTGATAGACTAATCCAGAAATAAAATCCATAATTTCACTACACCCAAAAAATACTTCTCAGGAATGAACTCACTTTGATGAAAGACTTTTACAAAATGTTTAGGGTCTTTGTCTCTCTGCTGTTGAGAAGCAATGGCATCATCATGTGAGACCATGGCCTCAAGAAACTTCTCTTTAGAATATTCCAGTGTTTTCTTTCCTTCTTCCTTGTTTAAGAGGAGGGTAAGTCAGACTTGTGTCATGACCATGAGTATTTGAAGTGTCTGATAATGAACCTCAGTGAACTGGGGTTCCACACAGATACTTGTCTTGAAGTTAGTCACTACACACGCCTCTGACAGGGAGTTCAAGCTCCAATTCTTTTTTTCATTAAAATAAATAACTAAATAAAATTATTTTTGCCTGTAAACTTCCAACTGACTATAAAAGTGCAAAGGACTATAAAGGAAATCACAGAATTACAGTTTGAGTTGGAAGGGACCTAAAAGACCATTTAGTAGCCACAGGCAGGGACACCTTCCTCAGACCAGGCTGCTGCCAGCCCCATCCAACCTGGCCTTGAGCACTTCCAGGGACAGAGCATCCATCAGTTCCCTGGCCAACCTGTTCCAGCCTCACAGTAAATAAAAAACCAGTTTGGTTAGCTCAGATGAATCCTTTCTTGCTCTTCACTGTTGGAGCATTTATTTCATCAACACCATTACAAACCCAAAGTAAATACGTAAGAAAACCCAGAACCATTTAGCATGATGTGCTTTCACACCAATAAAATTATCATCTTATTTGTGCATCCCTTAACACTTACCCTATAAAATTATTGTGGCCTCTGGATATTGAATTATAATATATAATGAACAGCATAACTAAGAACAAACACTATTTGAAAGATCTGACTAGTGGCAAAATGCTAATGTAACAACAGATATTAAACAGGTGCAATATTTTAAATTATTGGGTATGTTCTGTATGGAAATACAGATGATGATAATCCAGAAGTACAATGAATACATTTTTATTTTGTGTAGTCATAAGACAAATGTAAATAATTAAGCTGTCCCAAGGGTTTGTTTTTTCTCATTTTATTCAAGTTACTCCTGTCCAGTTCTCTGGAATGACCATTTTTCTTTGCTTAAAGTTAATTCTCTATAGTGGCTAATTTAGAGAAATTCTGCTGAACACAAATATTCCATATAAGGCTACAGAAAGTCTAAAACTGAAAACAAAGGGTGCTCTGAGGATGGGGAAAAATTTGTGTCAAGAAAGAAATATTGAAAGATTCAGAATAAACCCAAGTTCCTGAACACAGATATTTGTTGGTAGGGCTTTACAAACCCTGTGCCACCTCTTAACCTTTTGCCTTGGGTGGCTCCTGGCTCTCTAGGAGCTACTGAAAGAACTTTTCAGCTCCTATCAACATTTGGTTGCAACTGTAGACCCTAAAGCTGCTGAAGAATTTGTACTGATGCTTGTTCTGCCTCTTGCTGACTGAGTTTTTGTGTAAAACCCTGGCTTTCACACTCAAAACCTCAAGTAGCATCTCACCAGTCTGCAATATTTTGATGTAGGCAAAGAAAATTATTTTATATATACTTGAATTATTAAATGATTAAAAAAAACCAAACCCACCCCACCAAACTAATTAACATCAGAGCCTGACTTAAGACCAAGGGAGAAACATCAAAAGACATTACAGCATTGTTTGATGCTCCTCTCCTGGCAATGATTTCACAAACAGCAGGAAAACAAATGTCTCCAGTTACATGTAGGCTCTCACACTCGTGCCTAAGCAAGGCCACAGCTCTCTCTGCTAACTATGCTGGGGTGCTTTAGTTGCCAACTGGCTCCAAATATTTCTCAGAAATATGAGGTTCCTCCTGCAGCAGGGCCTGGATAATGAGGGACAATTATGAGATGAAAACACACTGACTTCCAAAGGAGAACAAATACAGTGCAATAGAGTATGAAGGGTTTTATTGCCAAGGAGGCAATCATATAGCACAAAATTAAGGTATTACATAAAATTAAGGGATAGTTGAAAATCTGAGCTTCATTCAGTGGAAAAAAATTAAGGATTGCCTCCCATCATTCATATAAGGGAAAAATATCAATGAAATGAGAGCCAGCTCTGTGGAGTATCCCATCCCTCTTACAGCCCACTCCCAGCACAGTCCCTTGAGAAGGAAGGCAGGGAGTTGTCGGAATCAGGAGCAGAGCCCTTTTCGTGCTGTTGCCTCTGAGATAACAAAAAAGAGTTGATATGATGTGAAGGAGAAGCAGCAGTACTGTGCTGATAAAATTGTTCCAACAAACAGGTAGAGATCTCAACATTTTATGCTGCACTGCATCAAGCCAAAGTGTCACACGCATCAAATGTTTTGAAACCGTTTCTTAAAGAAGCATCTTCTAAAATTATTCCTGGCTATAAAAGTGTGCATAAATTAAGTGAGAAAAGCAAATAAGGCAATATAGATATTTGCAAAGAAACCAGATGTAAATACATCTCCTCGGCAAAAGAAACACATGCAGAAAAAAATTCTGCAACATTTTCTTCTCCTCTGAAACTGAAAAAAGAGAAATAAAGTACTCTTGGTTAATTACCAATGCTGTCCCCTCACATCACCTGATACAACACAGCAGCTCCTTCTCCTGTTTTTTGTACCTATGATGAACTTCAGTAATCACCTGTCTCTGTGTACATCTCAAGGGAACATCTTAAGGTGCCTGGAAGCCACAAAAGTTTGGCAAAAGGGAGTTGGCTCTGTTTTAAATACTATGTAGATTATAGAGGACAGAACAAGTTCTGCTTTGTAAATACAATTAACAACTGTTACATCTTTACCTTTGCACTCAGGTTTTTCATTTTAAGTTTCATCTCTGAACCATAAAAGTGTGTCCTCGTTTTATTTGTCAGACACAAAAATGTGCACCCTTTTCCCCAAAATGTTTGGATTCCCAGGAGCGGGAAAGACACTCTCTTGCCATTCTGGTTTCCAAAACAAATCAGCAGACAGAGCTCGGGGAAGCTACTGCCTGATCTTAACTAAGAAAACTGAACTATTATTCTGTTCAATGTCCAAAAGCCAGTGAATAAGCACCTTTAAAATAATGGACTTAAAACACTTTGCTAAAGCACTTTGGATAACCAAGGCCTAAGACTTTAGACTGTAATTTTGAAAACCTTTTGTTGGGGGTTAAGATTTTTCCTTCTTTTTCTTTCTGTCACAGAATTTTGTCCCATCTGTTGCTGAGACAATAATGACTGCTCCTTAAGAGAGAATTGGCCAAGGTAGGGAAGGGTGCAGCTGGCTACTCTCTTACCTTGGGGGGGTTTTTCTCTTTAGAAGGGCAAAGATACCACAAGGTTTTGGCCAGGTGGTGAGGGCTCGGCTCCTCTCCCTCTCTCGCTGTTGGCATCCGATGGGAGACAGGCTGTGATCGCTGTGGGGAGAATCCGCCTCCACCGCGGGGTTCTGTCTCCTGCTGTCCTCTCCTACTGTGAGTGGAGCTTTGCTCCTTAGAGCAGCTGCTGAACCAGGACCTTATTAACACCTGATCTGAGTGCAAAGGCCCTTCACCATCTATTGGGGCGCTCGAGGGGAAAACACAGGAGGCCAACCCCTTCCCCTTTCCCGGGGTGAGGGCACGTCCTCTGGCAGCAGCTATGGAGGAGCCGGCAGCCCCTGCCTTGGGCTGTGTACCCACCTGACCCGCACAGCTCCTGCTAAGGCTGTGGACTTTCCTGTTACATTTTGCTTGTCACCTTGGGGAGGTGCCGGCCGCCGCTCCGAGGTTCCCGCTGCAGCGCAGCCGCCGTCGCCGCCTGAGGGAGGCGCGGCTGAGCCACGGCGCCCCCTGGAGGCACCCGGGGGGAATGGCCGCACACGCCCTGCGCGGCCGGGAGCCACCGGCGCCCCTGCTGGCCGGGAGAGGAACCACAGTGGAACGGCACCTCCTCCTCATGGAATGAAACAAAAAGATGAACAAAAGGCATTTCAGAGACGGTGAGAAGGCAATGTCAGAAGAAAAAGGCTCTGAAATGCGTCTGAACCAGAGGTGGAAGGATTTGTTTCAGATTAAGTAATGGGCGTGTTTTGGCGCTAGTCAAAGTAATGGTTAATTATTGATAACTTCAGAGCATTAATCAGCTGCTTGAAAAAAATGTTCTCCCACCAAAATAAAGTGCAATTGCTTCTAGATCTTCCCATGCCCTTGCATGCCTTTTTGGAGAAAGGAAGAAAAGTATAAACAGCTTTTTAAGGACCCTGTAGATGTTGGTGCTTTTATTTGCTTCCTAATTTAAAAAAATTCTGCTGACATATTAAAACAACAACTTGTTAATCATTTAAATTCAAGTGGATATTGGATGTGACATGCAGGAAATGTTCTACATAGCCTTGTCAAAGAAATGAACTTCTCACCTGGAGGGAGGCATAGGCAGGGGAAAAAATATGACAACCAATACTATTTTCTGCTATTTTATATCTGTTTTCTCTAAAGTATTCCACCAGAAAACCAGCAGGGATCTTTTGAATCATGACCAATCATTTGCTTAACTAGAATAGATCATAAAACACGAATAGTTAAGTCAGTTAGGGAAGGTGTATTTGAATTTCATATTGCATTGCAAGATTTTTCAAGGTGCCTTAGAAGTGTGAGTCCCAAATACGTGATTCTTTCATATTTCCAGTGACAGGTCAGGCCCTCCACTCTGAAAAATACTGAGCAAAGGACTTTTGAGAGTTTCACCTACGGTGAGGTCACATCATACTAAATTCATAATACAATATTATATAAAATATCTTTATTACCTAGAAAATGACTACAGCTCAAGCAATTTTCTGAGACACCTTCAGCTGAGTTGCTAATAAAGTTTCATCAGCTGGAGGGAAAGAGGGAAGAAACAAAAAGAAGAGTCCTTTCAGGAAAAGCAATTTTCAAAAAATTGTTTTGGGAATAACTCACTCTTGAGTGCCTGCAATCCAGGATGTGCCACACATGATCTTGTGCTTAAAGTGCAATTGCACTCCAAAGAGGAGATGGACACAAAGCTGGAGAGATTTATGTGGCTACAGACTTGTTGATTTTACTGCTGGGTGGTGTGCAGTTCTGATTTAAGATGTGCTGAGCAGGCCTTCATATAAAATAATAATAATAAGTTAGTGATACACATGTAGATTTATGTGTCATGAGTTCAGAGTGCAGAATGCGCTCTTAATGAGTTTTAGAAACCTATATAAATAAACAAATACAATGGAAATCACACCGTGGATGTCCCTGTCTTGTGTTTCTCAATAGGATCTAAATTAGATACAGTCTGTTTTCAACATGTATATAAATATGCTCACAGAAACACACTAATTATCAGCCTGCAAAATCAGCTTGGGTTTCGAGAGCCAATTAAGATCCCTGTGGGTTCATTTTTTGACAGGAAAGTCAGCAGAGACAACTCAAAACATACACAGGAAGTCTATCTGCTGCCTAAGATGAGATTTGTACAATTGCTTTTCTGACCGTAACTACGCTTACTTCATTTCTTTTTGCTAACTTTACATTTCCCATATATGATTCATGGTGTTATGCCAAGGTCACCCAGGTCCCTGGTATTAAAAGGTTATACAAACACATCCCTGAAGGAACTAAAATGAATCAGATATGCAGCGGACAGACTGCAGGCCTGGACTTGGAGAGGGAGGGAGTGTGAAAGCCAGTCCCCTGACCAAAAAAAACCAAAAAACACTTTCATTTGCAACTTCACACAAAACACACACAAATGCATCATTACTGGGAAGGAAAATCAGCACAAAATGTTTCCTCTGGGGGAGGAACAGGAAGGCAAAAAGGTAAAACCCCCAACATTTGCACTTCTGGAAACCATCTGAGAACCTCTCGGTGCTTGGCTTTCTCACGTTAACCCCAAACCCAGCACCCACACAGATCCCTGCCCTCAACTGGGCACTGACAAGGACTCAAAGCTACAGCCTTTCTCAGCCTGTTGATTTGCAGCTGATATTCACAGAATCAGATAAACTCTCAGGTTAAAGACCACCTAGATCCAACCCCTGCCATAGGCAGGGATGACATTCACTAGACCAGGTTGCTCAGAGCTCCATCCAGCTTGGCCTTGGACTCTTTCAGGTTTCCACAGTTTCTCTGATTTTCTGTCAGGCAAGCAGTTTCAGATGTTAAGGCTAATAATTTATCACTCTACATCTTCAAAATACCGTAATAACAACAGCAACAGCTTATATTAGTTACATTTTTGTGAGAAAAGGAACATCAGAGTTTTACAGGTGTGGAAACTGGGGAGAACAGACTTGGAGTGGTTTGTCAGAAGCATCATAGCAATTTGTGTTCAAATTAGAACTAGCATACCGTTTTTCACATCTAGTCTTACATTTGTGCAGCTTTTTAACCCTCATAGGTCTCCAGTAATTCCTGAGCTCTTACAAACTTGTATGTCACTGCCACAGAGCAATCATAAGCAATCTCCAGCTCTACGATAAAGACAGGTAGTTTGGACTTCAGCAGTAGACTGGACCAAAGAAATCCTAACAACAATTTTCCTGATTTTGTTGGTTTATGCAATGGCAAGGTTCTGAGCACAACTCCTTGAACTCTATTAACCTGCATTTCTTCTTGCCCCAGTATAGCCCTGCTGAAAATTCTAAAATTCTCTCTCCCTCAATCCCACTTCACTTTGAATGCCTGTTCTTTCTATTACTCATCAAGTAAGATTTAAAACATAAATGGAACAAGGTGGCAGAAACTTGCTTCCAGCTCTAAATTCCTGACAGTACAACCCAAAGTCTGTAATTTATAGTTGAAAAAAGAAACAATAAGGCAATGACTTCTTGTTATTGTTACCTTTACTTGAGAGGTTACAGCCAAAAACTGTCCAAATTCCAGACAGTGCAGGAACAGTCACACCTTCTCCTGCCAACTTACAGCATGTTAGGACAGGAATAACTTTTGTAAGAGGACAGCATGGTTGAAGCTTTTTCAGAGCAACAGTTTTCTAAAGAGTGACTTAAGAAACGCTATCTACATTCACTGACACACTGATACCCAGACACCTGGCATGAGACCTGCATGTTCCCAATAAACCAACACCCATTTCCTCTGTTCCTGTTCTTGTGCTATGGATCATCTGGGCTGGAAGTCTCAAGATCTGGCTGATGCACTCCATTGCAAGTTCATCTTTCCTGACAGTTTTGCCACAACCCTATCTAAGTCAGCTCTCTTTCTCCCACTTCAGTAAAAAGAACTTTCAAAATCCTAACTTGGTTTTACCAACTTTTCATTCGCTGTTCCTCCTTGCCTCTACTTTCTTCCCACCCATAACCTGGAAATTTTCTTCCCATAGAAAATATAATACTTTCAGCTTTCCATTTTCCATCAACATTTGTATCTCCAAGTCCTTCATCTTGTATTTCTGACCCAGCTGCAGTTTCCCTATGCTCATCCAGCCTCTTCCTTCTCCTTTCAGTCTTCTTCTTGTCCTTCTGAACTCATCCAACTCATTTGCTCATGTCCTTCAAATCCACGTCCATCTTCCCTTTTAGTCTATTCTCTGACCTCTTATTCCATGGAATACACCCCTGGTTTCTACCATCCTAAACAACTCACTCTTCACTCTCTCTGGCCCAATCCCAACCCTCTTCCCATATCTGAGTGACATCCTGATCTTCCTGTCTTCACTGATGTTTTCCACTACAGTCTATTTCACACAAATCATCTGAAATTACGTTCCTTACCAATATTCAAACTATTTCCCCCCATTTTCCAGTGATGTTATCTGACATCCGTCACCTTGTGCCAGGGACCCACTGGGCACCTTGCAATGCCTTCTCCTGACTTGTACTGTGCTTTAAAGGAAAGCCTTGAAGTCTGTCCCTTCCTAAGGCACACGGAGCATCGCGTGCACAAAGCTGAGCCAGACCCAGGCACGGGCACAGCTGGGGAAAAGCCTCCGGCTGCCTCCTGACAGTGCCATCAGGTGAAGCCGACTCTTGGCGCCCTGAATAAACAGAGCAGGATGAGGGAGGGAATTCCTGACATTTCCGGGTCTGAGGGGAGATCTCCGGAGTCTCGGCTCCTTTCCAGGTCAGACTGGCTGCCGCCACCAACACTGATGGTGAGAGGGAGAGCAGTGCTGCTGTCCTTGGGGTGAGTGAGGGCTGGGGAGACAGACAGGAACTAGGGAAAAAATCTTCACAGACTTCTGGGTTAGAGAAACCTGTCAGCCCAGCCTCCCCTTTCCTTTTCTCCTTTTTTTACATTTTTTTGTTGTTATTTTATTGACAGGATTAAAATTCTTATCTCAGTAAGCTATTTTCTTAAAGCTGAAAAATCAAGAAATGGACTGCAAAGCTCATGGTTGTTTGCACTCCCAGGATACCAGTGCAGGGATGCTCTGGTGAGGTGAAGTAATCTCCTCTGCAGGCAATTATCAGTTTGGATCAAGTCATTCAGAAAAACTAATGAATGAACAGAAGATCTTATTCTACCCAAATCCAATTTCTGTACAAAAAATGCAGGTTTTACAGGGCAGACAGACTAAAATGGAGGAAAATGAAACAGTTCAGGGCTGTCAGAAAACTCACTCCAATCTATCACATGATTTATTTTAATAGCACTTTCAAACGGAGATGATGGTATCCAAAAACTTTTCAGTGTTCTTGGGAACTTTCAAACTGTACTGGCCCCATTTCTCTGCCTCTAAGCCTGAGCATGAAGTTGGAGAAAAATAATCCCGGAAAGATATTAGCAGTTCTCATGTGCAGAGATACATCCCGCTAGTCCTGGAGTTCTAAATTTCCAGCACAACTTACTCAGGAGATGCAAAGCTTTATCAAGCTGTAGAGGATTTAAATGGAGATAATTTCACCTTTCCAAAGTGCCCTTTTCTCCTTGTTTCATCGGTGATGTCCCTCAGGCTGCTCCTCACCCTGGGAACCTGAGCACAAACTGTGCTTGGAAAGCTGGGCACATCATGCCCTGGGCTCTCTCCCTGCTCATTAAAACTTTTTTAGCAGGAATCTTTGTTTAACTTAAGGTCCTATAAGAACCAATTATATAACCTCTCATATTCCAGAGAGAGGCTGCCAAATTCAAAATGCACAAAGCATCAAAAAACCCTTTCAATATATTGAACTATCGAAGTGTTCAGATGTCATTAAAAACAGCCGGTTTCTTAATAAACAAGTAAGCAAGAAGCAGCTGTCAGACTCTGCAGAGATTGTCACAGACAACAAGGCTGTCCCTTGAATTATTATTATTATCATTATTATTATTAATTAACTCCTTGAACTGCAGTTTCAGCTGAGCACTTCCCTTAGATTCTGTTTACAACACTCTAATAGTTACAGCTTTAACTAATGGTCAGGAAAGAAACTGTGTGCACATCTTTGTATAAGAATGACTTTTTTTTTTTTTTTTTTGTCCTATTACAGGCATGGAACCAATTCTTTTGTTTGGTTTTGTGCTGTTTTTAACATACCATCACTCATCTATGGTTTTCCCCTCAGAGCTGTCTTGACTTGACAGCAAAAGTAACACTGCAATTTTTTTCAACAACAAAAAAATCCAATCTCCCATACTCTTTCTCTGACCCAGTGAACCTCTTCTGTAACTTTACACCAGAGAACAGCCCTGCTCTGTGTTTCAATCTTATTAAATGCTTTTAAGATTTTAATCATTCATTCATTGGCTGCTAAGTGAATATTATATCCCTTTCCTGTAGGCAATCAGATACCATAATGCTTTAATGTTAAAACTTGTTGCTGCTGCTAACAAAAAGGTAACAAATAGTTTCTTATTCAGTGCTGAATCAGTACCCAGAACACCACCTCACTAGCTGCAAATACCCTGAGGGCACCTTTATTAATAGAGCTGATCCAACAATATTTGAAAACAAAATAGCCAAAGACAATGTTCATACTGAAAAAACCAGGCAGAGTTGTAAAACAATAACTTAGGGTTGTGACTTAGCATTTTTTATGGGCAAATGCTAAAACTGTATCACTGCCATACAATGATTTTTTTTAAGTCTTGGTGAAAAGCTTCCTTTGGGTCTATTTTCGTTTGTTTTGCAGTTCTCTTGGTCAACAAACCATATGGTTGTGTGTATATTGTCAATTACTTGAATACACAGGAGAGAAAAAGGAGTGATATTCTTGATAAATGTTCTGGTGCTCTGTACCTTCAAGGGGGAGCAAATTGGGAATTTAAGTCATTTTGTGTTCTCTCATAGGCATCTATTTTTTGGCAACTGCTAGAGACTGGAAATTAGAATCCTTAGTCTGGCTACTCTGCTGTTCCTGAGATTATTTTAAAACAACCTGATAAATTGGTAGAGCATCTGTGCACGATACAGAATGTTTCACATCATGGCTATCCAGCAAAGCCTTCTTTTAGGAAAAATTATTTGTCTTTACTCAGGGCTAAAATGCTTACTCTGAACTAACCTATATATTCACACAGCAATCAAATGACAGAAATTCTTTTTCGAGCCTCTGTTTTTTTTCTCCCTGCCTGGATATTTTTTTTTTTTTCTAAACTCCAAGGATCTGATCTCAAGCATAATAAAGCCAACAAAAATCTTTCCAATATCTTCATCAGATTCTGGGTCATGACCAAAGCCGATTTCCTCCCTTTCCCTGTTCCTTCCGTAGCACTTACAGGCCAAACAGACAGAATAACTACCTGTTGACAGGTAACACTAATTTACAGTCATGTGAGAGGCAGAAGCATCACACACAGCTCTGCTGTAAACTGAGCTCAGTGCTGTTTGTGACTTATATAACTTCATGGCTCAGGTTTCTCCACAATCATAACAACAACTTTTTTCTTTAAAGGCCAAGTATTCCTTCAAATTGATCTATCACTGGGTATCTCCTAGTCTGTCATCAAATAATAAAAACCACAATAGATGTATAAAAAGTCCGAAATTAATCCTTTAATGGGCTTTTAACCAAGATGCTTCTGTCAGTTTCGCAGCTCAGATCGCTCACTAAAAGTTATGAGGCACGTGACAATTTTTGAATTACAGTATCTTTTAAAAAATTGCTTGAAAAACTTCCTCGCTACAGAGACACCTGAGTTCAGAGAACATGGAGGTTGGGGAACAGGGAGCAATTCATGCCCTACCAGCAAATCTAGTGAAGATTTTTCTTTCAACACTTCCCCAAGCCTTTTAATTCCCACACCATTCAATATTCCATGAAAACAATCAAAATAATGCATTTGCTGATTTTAAAGTCTCACTTATTTCTTGGCTATACTGCATACCCCCCAACCACCATTCCAAAATAAATTTCAGTACGTACTACTGAATCACAAAGGAGTAATAAATAAAAATAAATAAAATAATAAATTAAAATAAATACTATTTATCATTTTATACTCAAAGATAATGCCCTTCATATTAGATGTTCCTCACTTTCTGGTAGTGGAGTCCCTTTATCCTTCACTAAGCTGTTAAATGATTACAACCAGAAAGACAGCCATAACTTCTGGGAAGGTCAGTTTCACTTACTAATACAAACAGACACCATCAGGCTTCTTCCTTACATCATTATATTATTTCATTTGTGTGTATGTGTGTATGATACCTAGTTCTGCTGCTCAAAGAGCTGTATAAACATGGAAACAGGCTTTATGGCCACCAAGATCAGTCTACTTCACAGGAAAAATTGGGAGGGAGGGTAAGGAAGACGGCTGAAATACCTGTAAACTCAAATGTAAACAATTTCATACCACTGAGAGCCACACGGCTTTTATTTTACACCAGGACTTTGCATCAATGCTTTCATTTGCATTAAAGATCACACAACCTTGAACAGGGTCATGGGCTATATAATGAAACAAGCTATTGGAACTACATGCTGAAAAAGTCCAAGTTAAAAAGCCAGCAATATGGAACGAAATCTCACCTCTCAAGAAAAACAGGAGAAGAAGACACTCCCTGCCATAAAAAACAAAAAAAATATCATTTGCTTTCACTGAGAAAGTTTGAATAATTCTCAGCATAGTGTTGGCCTTTCTGACATCAGTGACTGTAATATTTTGAACTTGAACACCAAAATATACAAACATATTTTGGTTAATCAAGAATCATAGAAAATCAAAATGAAAATAAATTTGGCGAGATAGTAAGACAGTAGCTCTCACCAACAACTACACCCAGCCCGCAAGATACACCAGTGCAGAATTCCAGAGAGATTTATTATTTTTAACTGAAATTCACCTTGAAACAATGCAAGGGAAGGATGCAAACCTAACCTGAAAAACAGATTTTTACTGAAGCACACGCTCCACCTCTTCTCTTAGCAAGCTCCTTTTGCGGGGACATCCTTCTGTAAAAACTACACCAAACAATTGCAGCAAAAGGGGGCTCAGGAGAATTTTGTGACTTAATTTTTCTACCTGCAATTGTCATACTGCCAAAGCAATGGGAAAGGTATGAGCAATTCCTGAAACAGTTGTGTTTGAATTCTGATGCCAAGTCTTTTGGTTACAAAGAATTTTTTCTGACTGAGTTGAAAGTCTATCGCAAGTACATAGAAAGTCCTAGGGCAAGAACAAAGGTGCAGGGCAGAAGCTAGTTTATTCAGGCTTGTCAAGTTAAATCTTGTAAAATATGTACACATTTAATTGTTTTCATCATTTATATATGTTTCAAGCATGGTGGGGGCCTCCTGAATCTTTTAAGTAGAAGGCAAGCACCAATTCTGGAAGTCCTGTTTGATCAGGGAAGAAGTCACTCATTTTTGAAGCTTTACAAGATTGGGTTGGTTTGAGGTTTTTTTGGTCACACTAAACAGACAATTTGGAACCATTTCACTTAGTTCAAGCAAAAACATCTCAAGAGCAGCCTGACCTTTGCAAGGAACCCGAACAGTGGGTTAGACACATTATAAAGGATTAAACAAAGCAATAAAGTAATGAGGAACAAAATGAGGGGCAATGAGTGTGTGGGAGACCCTGTAATTGAGAAAGCATTATAAAATGAGGTACCACTTGCAGTAAAACACTTAATGAAAGCCCAGCACAAGCCTGGCTTCTCTCTCTTCTTGTCACTTAGTTCCCTGAATGACTGGGTGTGCTGCCTCTTCTTAAAAATATAGTGAAGTATTACAAAAGAGACACCTGGAAAAACATGGATGTGGTCTTTTTAGCTCCAGCCCGTCTTCCTGACACCCCACGTGCACACTCACCACTGGCCAGGCTCCTCCCCATCACCTTTCTTTCCTCAAAAGCAGCTCCCCTCAGCTGCAGGAACACCAAGCCATTCTTTCAGTGAGCTCAGCCCTACTATTATTTCTGTTTTCACCCTATGCTACCCTACAGAGCTTTGTAGGTACATGTTGGGAGGGGTTTTATCAGGATCCAGGAGTGCACACAAATGCTTAAGGAACAAAATAGGGAGATTTCTGTACCAGCTTACCAGGTCCCCTCTGACCATCTTACCACTTTTACAAGTGTTGATCAATTTAATACTGTAAAAAAGTGCACAGGAAAAAATACACAACACATCCAATATGTCCCTTCTACCAGTCCTACCAATTTTTTTCCAACATTGACTGTTTTTCATTCTGCAGCACCGTCACTGAAAACAGAATGCATTTTAGGAGTTACTTCTCCTATTAGGGATGAAAACAGTGGCCTGAATGAGAATTAATTCTGGGACAGGAGAAGCAGCAATTAGGAAAGCACCAAAACTTTGCAGGATATTCTCAAGAGTACACTGGAAATCATAACAGTTCACTAAAGATGGTCCTGGGACAGGTGTTTGAAACAAACCATTCAAAACAACTCTGGCTTTTTTTAAGAACTCCAAGGAGAACTGAAGGTCTCTGAGTCTTTTCTCAAAACCACAACTCAGAGGATTATTAGCATGCCACATTCACCAACAATAAATATCACATGGCAAGCACCAACAGCAGCAGAGCTCTCCTGTTAATTGCTCACCTTGCAAAGGAAAAGATGGGTCTGTTTTCTTTTTCAGTTTTAACAGAAAAATACTGAAAGAGGATCCTTGTAAAATATCCCTCTTCTAAAATACAAAACAATTGCCAAAAAAAAATATCTGCATATCATTAGTGGGGAAGAAACTTCCTGGGGGAGAAAGGTAGTGGACATGGAGTTTCCGCTATCTACCACATGGAATATTTAGGAAACAAACTTTTTTTTCCCTGTAATGGCAAAACAAGTTAGGTGAGCAAAAGATGAAGGGATCTGCAAGCCTGGGCTTTATTCCAAACCCCCCATATATGAAATCCAACCATCAGTTGGACCATCCTGCCTGTTTTCTGAAGAATATAATAGATGGAAATCTGCTCCTTAAACTGTTTTTCATACAACAGGAAACCGACAAAACAGCATCACAACAGCAGCGCTCACAGGGGCTACACAAAGTCCTGATCCTGGGATCAGAGCCCCTTCTTGTTGAATTTTTTCCTTTTAACAAACATTGGAAGTATCTATAAATTAGAAACTTTTCATCACAGCCTGCTACACAAGGCTTTTAAAGTGGTCTAAACACACACAGACAATGTATATACAGCCACCTGCATGCAGGAGCACAGACACACAAGGCCTAAAGTCTCAGGATGTTAAAAAACACGTTTTAAGAAAAGAAGTTGCTGCCATTTATGATGGAGAAATATAAAACATTCCTGTACATTCCCCCCGTTTTCTCCATTATTTAAAACTAATTCAAGAGAAGTTAGAACTTTGATATGTAACATTAAAAACAAAAAGAAGTTTTCCTCAGAAATTTCATTATAATGGAAGCAGGTGATGCCTTTCACTGAAAAACACAGATCCACTCACCCCAAAATAAAAACTGTGCAGAGGACAAAGATCAGTGAACCTATCAAACACAATCTGGTAACTTCTTAGCCTCAACATTTAAGTTACCAACACTATTACCCTCTTGAACAAACACAGCTTTTGGAAAGGTTAAACCTGTGAGGTCCTCATCGGAAAGTCCCTGAGTAAATTATAACATGTGATGATGACATTCCTGTGTCTTTTGGAAGCAGCCAGGGGAAGTAAGGGTAGGTCATTATAAGCCACTTGCCTTTACAACCGGCTGTAAAAGACAATGAGGACAGGAAGCTTCCCACCGAGATCAAGGTGCACAATCCCCAGCTAAAAATAAACAAGCCCCGAGAGTCACATCTGCTGGAAAATATCATTGGAGCCTGAATTCCCAGGTGCCGAAGCAACGGGAAGAGAATGCCTTGGTACAGCAGGCTCTCAAAGGATCACAAAATAATAATTACAGGGATTGGCAACGATTACTGTTCGTGCTAAAGCTGTAGATAAAAATATCAAAGCGTGCTAACTTATTAAACCATGGGAAAAAAGGAAATTAAAATAAAAATCAGATTAAAATAATTTAAATTTACTTTAAATTTATCCTTGACATCCTTTAGCTCCCAGACACAAGGCCTGGATTTATTCTGTCACAAAATTTTCCTATCACAAACAACTGGAGCAGTAGAAAAAAAAACAAAACAAATTTCTACCCTTTCTCACCAGGCCTCACCCATTAGACATCACCACCTCCTGCACATGTTCCCCACTCCCAAAGACTCCCAGGCCAATCCCAATTGCTCTGGGGATCAACAGCTCTGCCTGTGCCAAGGGATATGTGCTCTTTGCAGGGGGAATTGAGCTGCTGAGATCTCTTCCCATTAAACCAGCCACAGGCAAGTAACCCAGGATAGGTGGGCAGTTCTAGCACAGCTGATCAGCAGGGGGGAAAAAATGGACAACCTCATTCCTTAGAGACAGGGAAGCTCTCTGTGCTGGCACAGCCATGTTTTGGTGGAAGAACAGAGGAGAATTTTCTGCCTTCCATATTTATTTTTTTTCTCCCACGGGCAGGCTCCCGTGAACAATGCGACGACAACTTGAGTCATGTAATTCTTTCCTATTCTGATTTTTTTGCAGTTCCATGTGCACAGAAAGGCCTGGTGAGAGACCACAGAGCATAGAAAAGACAGGAAAATAGAAACCCAGAAAGCTCCAAAACCTAATGCTGATACCATTAATGAGTAAATTTATTGGACCTAAGGCAGTTTCATTTAATTCATAGATAGCCTAGAAAACTTAAAAAAAACATGGATTGGAAACCATTTCTGTCTGTCACTACTAGGAAAAACTGTGCACAGGAACGTACCCTGCAACCTGACAAAAAGATTATCTAAACAAAAGCAAGACCTGGGATTAAAGCACAAAATAAAATCTATTCCAGCTGTGTGAGGGGAGGAGAAGCAACTTTTTTCAGGCCTTTATAATTCTTCCTTACACTTCTTAAAGTATGAAGCCTCCTGCTCTAAAGAAGAGCTTTTCACACTTCCAATGCTTCTTCCCTGTATGCTTGGTGGCTTCACCATTTCTTTTTTTTCTTGAAACAGCTGTTAAAAACCATTCTGTTTTCCAGTGCTACCCAAGGACAGCTACACAGAACTAATTTAGTGACTGGTTGTAACCACACAGTCACTACATAATAATAGAATTGCATAATTATATAGATAAGCTCTTTAAAACCGAGCACCCACATTCTAAGAACCAGCAGGAAGGGGTGAAAAATAGAACTGGTGAAGAAAAAATAATTAGCCTTCTTTTTTTACTCTTTCCAGTCAGTAACTATTGTTGCAGGACTCATTTCTGTCGGGTGTTAATGGATAATACATGTTTCTCTCCTGCAGACTCCACTGCACTCTGTAACCCAAGAGTGCTCATTCTCTTGGACACATTTTCCACATTATTTGAATATATCCTTCCCTTAAAACTACTTTGGCATGACATTAAGGAAGTTGTGGCTCAGGTGGTAAATCCAGGACCATCTTGAAAGGCAAGCTGGTGAATTAAGCTATATTCAAATTAAATGGGAAACCACGGGTTGTTAAGATTTTATAAAAATACCCCTAAGAACAAAAGGCATTTAAACTTCTGTTGACTGCCTAATAGAAGGAGTTACATTCTGGTTCCAAAGCATTCCTATTACAATAGAAGCAGCCCTCACATACTCCCATCTGAGACACAGCCCAAGCTGAAGCAGCTCTAAAGCCCAAACCACCTCAATCCAGTCCACTAAAAATGAAGTATTCCAGGTATTGACCCAAAATGAAGTTCACTAGCTGAAATCTTTCCATGGATTTGCTTTTTGCCACCAGTAACTTTACTTCTGCAGGATTCAAATCTGTTGCATATAAAATGCACAGAGCATCACTTCATTGCTTCCAGCACAGCACAGGAATGCTCAGGTTATCATAGCCTGAACCACAGGTCAGGGAAAGCAGAGGGGCAGTTTCATGGCCCCCACAAACCAAGATTGTCACCCAAAAAAGCAGAAAGTCTGTTGTGTGAAAATGCAAATAGGGATAAAAACAGGTGAAGTTCTTTTTCTAACAGTTTAGATTTTTGCAACAAAAATCTCTGCTGAATAACTTTCTGTGTGAAAACTCCCATCCCAGAGGTTTTACAGAAAAAAACATCAGAATTTATTAAAACAGTAATTCATTCCAGTATTTTCATGCAAATCAGCTTGGTTGCCTTCACAGCTCAGTTACCTTCTCAGCTACTTTCTCCCTTTCTTTTTTACCCCTAATTTTCAAACGGATTAATATTAACACATATTAATTAATACTAATACAGATTAATACAAAGCATGGGCCAGATGCAGGAAGAAACTTCCCTAAGCTAGAATTATTTGGAGGATAGGCCCTTGAGTCAGATTGCTGCAGTGATGGAGATCAGACATACAGCTTTGGGGGAAACATCTAATTTCACGTTTTAAACACCTGCAATAAAAAAAAAAAATGAAACTCACTGTGATCAGAGGAATCAGGGGACTGGGATTTATGAGTAAAACTGTCAAGATTGTAAGAAACAGAATACTGTGTTTCCAGCTCCCTTGCCAAATATGTATTATGAGTTCAGTTCATTTTACATAGTTTCAAGCAAGCAACAAAAAAAGAAAAAAGAGAGAAATAAAGAAAAAAAATGTTCTTTCGGTCTACAGAAACATCAGGGATTAAATGTCAATAGCAAATCTCTCAGTACTTCCTGCCACCACGCCAAATAAAGCCTGCTTCCAAGCCAAACATCTGCTTTGTCTGTCCCAAACAGGAACTCATGAGAAGGAAATGTAGCACCCTGTACACTGTGGTCAAAAGACAACATATTTAAAATTTTACTCTATTCGAAGATTTACCTGTAAAATCCCTGAAAGAGTAAGTATTAAAAAAAAAAAAATTAAAAAAAAGCTGCTATTACACTCTGTTCCTCAAGGGCTTCATGACCAAGGCATCATTCATCAATCACACAAATGTGGCACTGGCAAGAATATTCACCGTGCTAATGCCTTTTACAGAAGTTCCAGTCCCACATACATTAATTCTGAAGGAATAAACCAGACTGACATTTATTATGTGCACATGTATAGAGCACCTTCTCTCTCTTTGGCTCTCCAAAATAGATTATACAAAAATCAGGTGTTTCAATGATATTAACACTACTTTGGGAGTACAGTTCTCTCTGTGTCCAATGCTATCAAACCTCCACAAAAGCTACAGAGGTTTTATACAGCGGTCATATTTTCCTGGTCTTGGCTCCAGCTAATAAATAATATTATTGTAAACTGGAGTACCTACTGAAAATTGAGGTGGAAAATTAAAAGACACAAATATTTTTCTAGGCCAGGATTTCCAGCTGATGGCATCAGAGCCTTTGGATGTCTCAGGTAGTAGAGGCCTCTTGGGAACTGCATTCAGAAGTCCCTGCTAAAGGCTGATGACACATTTTGCTGATACAGAGTAAGGCCAATATCTATTTTTACAATTCCAAGTAACAAACTGCACTCCTACCTTTCAGATAGAAAATCCTAGTTGGATTAGATGCCAAAACAGGTACAGGCAAATTTTAAAATGTGGTGTGTATTCTGAACAGTGAGATACAAGTGAAATTGTTCCTCTGCATTTTACAAGGCTAAAAACATTTCAGATCTATTTCCATCAGACAATTACATATTTCTTGTAACAAAATGGAAGTTTCTGTTTAGTTCAGCTGAACTGCGCCAGCTGAAAATCTTGGTGAAACATTCCCCAGCATCCATGGAACAATTCACCTCTGCAGTTAATTAATCCGTACCCCACCCCTCTGAGAAACTCAGGTCAGCTCTCTCCTTTCACAGGGCAGCCTAAACTACAGAGCCAGGAAGGGGTAAAACCCAGATTAGCACTTCTTGTTCCTTAATCCTGTGATGGGTCTTACAGATCACAGAGCACTTAAGAGCCTCAGAGAGGAAGGACACAGGAACTCTACCACTGTTCACAAGAGAATTAACATTCAGGACAGTGTTATTTGGCTAAGAGCTCTAAACAGAATTTGAAATGGTGGTGAAAACACTGCCATGGCATGAACATTATTGAAAGGGAGGGAAACAACACAAAATTGAGATAATCCACATGTGCACACAACCACACATGCAAACCCCTCTACAATAAATAAATTCAGAGTATTGTCAGCAAGTGAACAAAAAAGGTTCAGTAAATTTGGCATCTGTTATGACTGTGAGATCTCTTTTCAAAGCAGAGAGTGAGTTCTCAACCATGGAGGCAAGGGACCAGAAGTTCATGCCACATTAGCAGATATGGATATGCCTGTAATTCAGTTTCTTTCAGTTTGGATAAATCAGCAATGAAAAACAGATCTCGGAATTTTTAAAAGAGATATAAAACTCAGTTTTTGTTTTTGTTTTTTTTTTTTGTCTCCTGGAAAATAGCACTGGCATTGTTATTCAGATCCTATGGAAGTAAACAGCAAAATAGACTCTAATAGGGAAAGGGTTTCCAATAAACAATAATATTTACTTTGTGTGCATTACTTAAAGAGAGTATTTTGTTAGGACTTGCTGGAGTTTTCAGGGTTTTTATCTTGTAAATCTCTTGTATCAGTTTCAAGCCAAAGTCATGTTTCCACATGAAATCCCGATACTCTCATTTTACACTAGTGGGCATAGTGCATTTCAACAAGCTACAACTTGCACATGGAGCTCACATTGTGGGGAAATGTTATATTTTTAGGTCAACATTTGAAAGAAAAACAGCCACTGAGCATCTTTGTGCAAAACAGGATCAGCAGATGGTCACCTTCCCTTCAAACATAGCCCCATACTTGTTAATCTTTACACAGAATGAGAATTCAAGGATTACTGGGAGATATTCCTTCTTAATAAGGAACTACTCTCTGTGAATCTATAGGCTGTTGGTGGAAGCTCTTTGCTCTTTATCTAGACAATAAAGAAACAGGTAAGAAATGGAAGCTGAGATTTGTACAAGAGCTGTTAAATGATGAAACACTGGGAAAAAAATTTAAATCCTTCAGGCCGTCAGTCCTGTTTCCTCAAATTTGCTGCTACCATGGACATTGGAACATGGGGGACTTAGCTCCAAGTCAGACCACCTGGAAGGCTGCTGAAAAGCCAGGAAAGCCTGGGAACTTTTGTATCTCAGTGAAATGAAAGCCCTTTTCCCATCCAGCCACCCTTAATTGCTCAGTGTATTTCCTGGTGATCGCAAAGGAAATGAGTTGTTGCTCAATTCACTAGAGCCCTGTTCTATAGCTGACTTTAAAAAAAAAAAAAATCAACAGGGAGGGGGAAAAACCATAAAAGAGTAGTTAAGCAAAATTGGTTACTGGACTTGAAGAAACTTGGATGTAATTCTTCCATAATTCACCTGTTTCTGAGGTGTACAAACACCATCCATGACTGTATGAATGTGAATTCCTGAGCTATTTTAGTAAAGAGAACCATCTATATTTTTAGGTATCACTCAAAGGCTTTCCACTAATGATTTGTATCTTTTCAAATAACATTTATTTTTTTCACAAAGGTGCATTCCAGAATAGAGCCCCACAGTTAAGACTGCGAGTGTAACAAAAACCACCTGCAGTCTCTTTAAAACCTGCAGGAGAAGTGTGCGACACCAACCTGGCGTGTGCTGGAATTAAATCAGGGGTGTATTTTGTTTTAGAACCCCAATAAAGTTTCCAAGGCCCAAGGGAACAGCAGACCTTAAGAAAAATCAAGCAGTTAATAATTTACTTTCTGATGTGAGACATATTTTTATCAACTTACCTTGCCATCAGACAGTTCCCATCTTTATGGGACCTTTGTTATCACAGCTCATTTTTAATCTAGTCTTTGGAATATTTCCCAAGAGCAGTCCCTTGTAATTAAAAAAAAACCCAACCAAAAAAACCCCACAACAACAACAAAACAAAAACCCATCCAATTAAAAACCACAAAAAAAACCCACACAAACAAAAAAATAATAAAAAAAAAAAAACAAAAAACCCAACAAACAAACAAACAAACAAACCATAATCAAACTTTGACCAAATTGGAAATTAATGAGACCCCATTTATCAGTTCACTGCAAGTCAGAACTTAAATTGAAAATGTGAATAATTAGGAAATTTGTACATCTAAAATGAAATTAATTTCTGTGCACCTTTCCACTTGCCATATTTAAAGACTTATTTTTAAATGTGCTAAACTCATAGAGAACTCCACTACTACAAACAAAGTAAAATTTTTAAGTGGTACATGGCTACTCTGCAGTATCTCCACATGATGGCAGGTAGGAAGAGTCTATTATTTTTTAATTACTGTAATTATAGGTTAATTAATTGAACCTGTTTGTAGGAGACAAAAAAAAAATACCAAGGAGCAAATCTTTTAATGTTTGAGTAAAGTATCAACCATGAAACAGTTAAATCAGAATCTGGTATGTTGGTGAGGGGAGTAATGAGAGGAAGAGAAAGAGGGAGACAATGGAAGAACATTAGGGATTGAGGAGACATAGTGGTAACTTAATATTAGAGTAAAATATTCATAAAAGGGGGAAAAATAGAAAATGTGAATGCATTTAGTTAAAGCTAACAAGTAACTTAAACCATGTCCTTGATCACATCCCATCCTTTTCAGCAACAGGAGTAGATTCTGATGTTTATTTTTGGAGGAGGGGTTTTCTCCAGCTGCTATAAAAACCCTGCAACAACTTTAGTTTGAGGATCACATGATCTTTTTGCAGCTGGACTATCAAGAATGCCATTCACTGACTCCATACACGAGGAAACTGCCATGGCAGAGCATGGGTGATATTGAAGTACAATAAATAGTTAAATATTAAGGTTAGATTCCTCCTTCCCCACTGAGTGGACTATTTCCCTCTCTCAGTTAACCACCCAGGGCTGAGGGAAAGGGCAGCTTCACATCCTGCACTGTTTAATGGCAAGTAATACACATGCAACCCAGGACCTTGCAGCGAAGAGCAGACATCCTTGCATGGCTGTCCAGAAGTTCTGGACCTGTCTCAATGTCTAAAGGAGAAAGGAAATAGTTTTCCTTTATTTGCATCTGTTATTTTTTCAGTTAACTGAAATTAACTGAGTGATGAAATTGGAATTAGACATTTTAACAATGCCTTGCAATTGGCTGGAAAGATTTCCAGCAGAAAACTGATTTCTTTTGGGCTGACTCTGTGGTCTGTGTTCTACTGTCAGGAGCAAAAATGGAGATTTTTCAAGCCATTAAACAGCTTAGAACAGACCTGTTCTGTGTGATCCTCTAGTTATAGTAATTCCTGAAATACAAATAGAGTTAATCCAGCAAAACATTAACAGCTGCTTCCATGCATCCTTCTCTCACACAGAGTTAGGACTACATCAATTAGTGCAAGTATTTTTAGCACCCACAGAATATTTCATATTTACTTCAGCCATCTAATACTGACTATGATCTAAAGATACCACTAGTGGACTCAACTCCTGAGCCAGCTTCCCTGTATCATAGAAGTCCCAGGACAGGGGTGGGCACATGAAGTTACCCACTCCCTCCAACTCCCCTGCTCATATATAGGCTCAAGGAATTCACAGGACAACCAGAAAAAAAAAGTCAACAAAACTGCGACTAAGGCATGTGGAGTAGGGAAGGAGGATGGTATTTTACATCTCATTTTACACTTCAACATCTTTCTAGTCTTCAGTTTCTTGAACATAAGCCCACCATGGCTGGACAAGCACCCCTCTCTTAGAACCACCAAGTGTACGCTTCTACACTTGGTAGTCCAAGCTTATCCCACACATTTATCAGCATTAATTTTGTCATGCCAAAACGAGGATAGCTGTTTTCTTGGGGCAAGAAGCTTGCCTATGCTTGCACTGATAAGCATCTAGCTTAGTTTTAGGCTTTAACAAAACAGGGGAAAAGTACAGTGACAACACAAAAATACACACTGAAAACGTAAATTCCATTAGTTTACTAAAGTGTGTGTCATATATTTTTTTCCTATGGTACCAGACAGACAATAACAAGAAAAGGACATATTTATAAAGATTTAGTTAGTATTTGAGAATAATTAAGATTAATGGAAAATTTCCAAAGTAGCTCACTAATGTATCATGCACAGCCTAATAAGCTTGACACAGCAAGCTTTTTCTCATGGCCTCAGCTGCAGTGACTATTTAACATATCTGCTGTGTGCTGTCCCCTAGGACCACAAAATGGACTTTATAAACTGTTAGGACAAACACTGACGTGCATCTAAACTTTGTTTATCGCTGAAGCCAGGCCAAACAGTGCTAATTGGAGTTCTTCTGCTAAACAATGTTTACGTGCTAATTAGTCCACTTCCTAAACTGAATGTTCCAAGAAAAACTAAGAAAATACTGGCAAGCCGCCACTGGGTTGCAGTCTCATCAAGAAGTTACTTCACAGACAAACAAGGACAGGTAATGGTAAATTGGAAAGGTAAATTCAAAGGGATGAACAAATCATAAAAAGGGACTCCACTGCCTGAGAGGGAAAGCTGTTCTACAGCTTCTTCATTCAGATGGAACCAAAACATGGAAATGTGGAGAAATATCACAGCGAGACAGAATGGCAGCGGTGAGACTGGCTCCAATAACATGCTGCACTTTGATTGCAAACACATCTTACTACTATTATTTATAATTTGGACTGCTAGAAAAAATCAGAAGAGGGTATGTCAGCCACATGGTTGAAAAAGCCACGTCATTCAGACCTTTGAAGCCAGTCAACTGAACCACTCAAGAGACAACCAAAATCTGGTGAGGTTTTACAGACCAACAGCAAGTTCATTTTGTAGGGGAGTGGGGAACAGACTCTAAAAAAAGGATTGAAAATCCAGTAAGGGCAAATGCTCATGTCCCTGAGGTAGCTCCTGGCCAAGGAGAGGACAGGAGGTGGAGAAGCTACTGAGAGGAAGACGAGCCTAGAAGAGCACAGTAGAGAGGGAGAAGGAGAATGGTCTCAAGGGGAACATCCCCCTTTCCTTTCCAGGATGGCTTTGGTTATGAGACAGGGGGTCCCTGGAACGAACATACAGGGTTTTGATCACGCTGCATATGAATAAGGAATTTTTTATTAGGTATAATACGGTAATTCTAAAAGAGAGTAAAAACATGGCGATATCATGGTTTTCAGCACTTTTTTTGCTTTAAAATATGCCAGTTTCCTTACACAAAACCCCAGGGAATATTGTTTTCAAGCACCAGTCACAGTCTCAAGAAAGTTCTTCAGAGCACGGGCAGCAGCGCAAGGCCGAGTACAAAAGGATCTGGATCTCTACAATACCGCATTATCAGTATCCCTGATAATCAGAAATGCCTTTTGCTGTGTTTAATGGAAGGAGGAAAAACTTTTGACCTGGAATTTCAAGCTAACTTAGCAATTTTTGTCTTCTGACCCCATAGTCTCTGACCCGCGTTTCATTTCACTCTGATGCCGAAGGACTTCCTCGCGCGGCTGCAGCCCGGTGCCAGACATCCAGTCTGATTCGGGCCGGATCTTTGGAAGCCTTATCTCCAGCCAGCAACTTCCTCTGCAACTACAAAGGGGACCTGGGCCATGGCTGACTCCCTGCTGTAGCTCCGTAAGGGACTACGAGGAGCAAGACCCGTGAGCATGCCTAACCTGTGCCAGATGGCTCGGGAGTGCCACGGCTTCCTCCACTTGCGGGGTGGCCTCTTGCCCACACACCTGGGGCTAAAAGGGGCTCCCTCCTGCCACCTGTGACTTCAGAGCCTGTGGCCATGCCCAGGAAACACACACCAGAGTCCCAAGAGGGTCCTTTCTCCTTCCTACTCACAACTTCAAAGGCTTTTTCCCTCTCTGCTGCCAGGTACTTGTGTGAATTTCTGGTAAGAGCAGCTGGGTCTGAACTCTCCCTTCTTCTAAAGAGAGAGATGCGGGGAAGAGGAAAGGGGAAAGGCACATGTCCCATGAGGAGCCATGTGGGAGAAGCACCCATATAATAGGAGATAAAGCACCATGCAGTGAGATAAAGCTCCCTTCAGGATATGAAAAAGCTCAGGGTGGCAAAGGATAAGGGCAGTAGACAGGAGCCAGACAGAAATAAGGTCTGTTTGCCAACACCTGATTGTTTGTAGGATGCATCTGGGAGCTATGTTTGGTTTCTCTGTTTAAATTTTCATGTGGCTGTATGCCTAACGAGGCTCACAGACATGGCTGCAAAATACCCCTCCTGCAGTGAATCTTTTTATGCCACCCTAGAAAAATGGGTGGTTTCTCCTCCTCACAGCCCAATCTTTTTCTAAACCACAGGATCTTCACATGATCTTTCCTAAATCACACACTCCCACTTCTGGTGCTGCCTATTTTTTTTCGTTCAGTGGTTTCTCAGTTATGAAAAACTAAGTGCACAGTATTCTTTAGAGGTTATAACCGTAAAAAAACCCAATCATTCCCAACAACTCAGCACCGTCAAAAGAAAGCCAACACCTCATCAGCTATTAAAACTGAAAAGACCAGTAATTCAACTTATTTATTAACTGGTTTTTGTATCAACCCACACTCTCCCTTTAATTCAATCCTTAATCTCCGGTCTCATTAAAGGAATAAATTGCCTTTCCAACAATGGGGAAACCCAAGTAGAACCCAAGGCTACTTGGTTAATTCACAAACACATCATGCTGCTGGGAGAGGAAAACACAGTGTCTGCAGCTTTGTTTATGCTCCTGGATGCCAAAGGATAGACTCAAAAGGTACATGCAATCAACAACCTGCAGAGTGTAATAAAGAATAAAGGACAGTGCTCCACACGTGGCATATGGATTACAAACGGAATCAGCTTCAGAAGACTCCTTAAAACAAGTAAATCTGGGAAAAAAATTCACACCCTCAGTATAACTGAATTTGTCACACAGGTTTTCAGAATGTTCCCATGACTGACAATTGAGGTCTATTCTAACAATTCCTTATAAAGCAGGGATATTGTTTTGCCTGTATATGAGTTTGGAAAAATACTTCTAATACAAGCTGTTACTGTTAAAAATCCATTATTCCTAAAGAACTCATACTTGTCCAAAAATTAGAATGTCAACTATGAACCAGAGTTGGGACTGCTTCAGAGTAATAAATGCTCAAAAAGTGAACAGGAAACTCTCCATTAGCATAATTTTGGGAGGGAAAAAAAACCCAGAAAGATTTACCAATAAAATACAGCACCTTTTTAACACTCAGAGTATGATTTTCAGAATTCCACAGAACTAATTCTGGAAAAGCCACACTGCTCACAGAGAATAACAGCAATTAAAAACGAGCAGTAAAGCTGTCAGCAGCTTCCTTCATACTCAGGCCACTGTGATTTCTGTCCTTAAGAACACGTCTGCACTGAAGAGCAAAACAAAAAAAGCAAGTTGGGAATGACTGTACATGCTAAATAACCCCAAGCTCTGGAAGTGAGGCAGCACAGATCTCGTTTTATCCCACCTGAGAGCAAACACTCCCTTCCAGCAGGGTTTGTGACTGGGACAGGTGAACAGCCTGATGCAGATTTTGGGTGTGACACCTCTTTGTGATACCGAAGGGGTAACGTCAGGTATGGAAAAACACTCACAGTGAAGCACCCCTCAACTCTGAACTTAGCCTCAGGCATGGCAGGGAGTGTTTTGAGCTTGAAAAAGAAAATTAAGAGAATAGAGACTGCTTTAACTCTCTCCTCTCAGGCTTGTCTACAGAGACATTAATAGCTACACTAATCCTGTTGGGACACTTGTATTCCAGGATTAATGCTGCCTACCCTCTTCTGCTTGTATTTTGTACACAGAAAAAAGGGGGAATTTTCATCCTGGGATACAAGTGTCCTCACAAGGAGTTACACAGGGACAGCCACCACAGGATCAAAGAACTTCCTTAGAGGATAAAGCCTTTATCTTCACACATTTGTTCTTTTCCTGTTAACTTGAAATGAAAAGGAAAGCCAAGACCAGCAGTTCTCCTGTCTGCTGCTTTGGGAACCGCTGGACAGCTCAGGGACTATTCCATCTATCATGAAAATTTTCTCTCTCAGAAGATAACACAACTTTTTACGATCAAGTCATGTAGTTTCTGTGCCAAATTTACCCACAGCTTTCAATGTAGACCCAGTAAATCCAAAACATCTGGGTACATAAAACAAAGACTTGGAATTAGCCTTCTGAGTCTGAGAAATACAACATTTATCTTCTCATGCTTATGGATCCAAACACTTTATATAAAATTTTGCAACAACCACAACTTATTTTACAAATTCAGATTGCGGGAAAGAGTTGATTTTTTTCCCATTAAATTGAAAAAAAAAAAAAATCACAAAAAACCCCCACCCAATAAAACCAACCAAAAATGCATCTCTCTTACTTGCAGTGGGAAACAGCTACTGTTTCATTCCACTAAAAGAGAGGTTTGATTCTACCACAGACTGACAAGATATGGATCATTTCTCACCATTGCAGCTCTAATGCTGTAAATGTCATATCCATCAGATTCCTGCTGCAGCATCTGTCAGGAACTAAGACATTTACTAACACAGAACAGGATTTTCTTAGCTGGGCTTTAAGCTAATAGAAGTACTGAATTGTAAACAGGCAGTGCTTCAGGAGAAAACATGTCAAAAGAGCAGAATTTAAACAATGATGTGTAAAGAAAAATGAAAAACCAATCACTTGTAATTAGACTCAAAAGGTGTCCAGTCCCCACTGCCCCCCACCATCAGCTACAATAAACATGAGGCATAAAACCAATTGTAAAAAGTCACATTTAATAGAAGGGGAAGCCTCATTTGATGCAAGGGGTACAAGCAAAGTAATGGACAAAAATGTTCCATGACTTAAATAACAGATTATTTTCTCAACTGCCAGTGGAATTTAAAAGGGTTTAAATGTTAGTTATTTCCATAGGAAACTTGCTCATGGTTTCAAGCAGCCTGTGATTTCAAAGGAGCTGAGAGACTTGTTTATGTAGCTGTGGTTGCAGGTTTACATAAAAACTCTTATGTTGGTGTTCCCCGATACTCACTGGTGCAGGCTAAATAACAATTAATAACCTTTGTCTAAACTCACACTTTCTTCAACCATTCAGCTCAAGTTTTAACTTTTTTATTTCTATGAGCAACAGTAACAGTTAGCTGGGATCCAATTTTACTTCTTTCTTTCCTTCTTTTTTTTTTTTTTTTAATTAAGTGCACCAAATGATGCACAATCAAGAAGAAAAATATCAGGGATTGAAACAAAAAAAATATTTAAATATGTAATACTTAAATCTTTAATATTCTGACTTGTAAGCACAGAAATAAAAACAAAGAAGTATTCACAAACTGAAAATGCTCCTTCCATTCATATTACTTTGAGTAGATTAGATTAGAAAAATCAATGCTTGCTTTAATGTTATTATGTTATGACAATATCCAGAAATGCTTCCTCTACTAGCAAAAATAATGAGTGTAAATAAAAGCAATAGGGTTCCATACCTATATAAGAAATATTGCCATGAAGAAAAGAAAAATCACATTCTGAGAGGATGCACCTTCAGGTATATCTGCAACCAGCACCAAATGTCCACATCAACAGAAAAACACATTTCAGAAGTCACCCTAACAAATTAATAGCAATCATCTCTGCCATGGAATACATCCATAATATTTCTACCATGTATAAAATAGCTGAATATCTCAAGTATGAGGAATTCTGCAAAAGCTACAGTAGCAGGAAATAAAAAGTAATGCAGTAAGTAAGAAATGGGATACTTTACAAAGTGATTTTCATTCTGTGGTTTATTTTTGAAGCAAGGATTTAGCTGTCATTTAAAAGTAATAAAATCAAAACTGTCATTTTATTCTTCTCCGAGAGTATGTACCCTACAGACCAGGAAGGACCCCATATAACTAATAATATCATTTTTTTGATATTTACTTTTTCTTATATCTTTTTTCTCCTTTCAGTGAGAGTCACTCTCTGCACAGGGGTAGCTGTATTTTCCTCTCCTGACAAGTACATTAGTTCCATTAACACTGGCAGAGCAAGCACAACAGTCTTCTGTGTACCTTTATAATACACATTGTCCATAAGCACTTGTGGAATTAAACAGTGAACTTTACCCTCGGGGCTGTCTCCGATTGGAAGGCAGCCACTGGATACAGAATGTTTTTGCAAACAGGTCAATCAGGAAGGTTAAGAGAGCAGACAAAAAAGCCCCAGATAGCTGAGAATAACCCTGCAGCCCTGCTGCCAACTTGCAGGAAACCCACACTATATTTTAATGGATGCCATTACTTATATCTCTTGATGCTCACATGCCAAAATGGGCAACTTCATTGCTATGGCAACCAAAGCAATGCTGCTGCCCACTTGTGCCATCACAAGTCCTTTCCTTGTCTCCCTTTGCTGTAACTTTAATTCACTGGCTATTGCAGGGAGGGGGGAAGGAGACTTGGGGTGGCATCACTGCTTTTGTTACTGAAGAAACCACTTGTCCATTTCAGAAAAGGATCTGAACAGCCAAAAGACAGTGATAGTGTGAATTCAAACCACGATCACTGTTTTAGTTAGCACTAGGGAGAAATAAGAAAGTAGACGTTATAATATAAGAAAAAAACAAAAACAAAACCTCACCAGAAAAGTTTCAGAAAAAAACAGAAAGGTTTGCTATATATAACACAGCAACCATCAGTTCAAAGCAAGAAATACCAGGAAAGAGAAATCTGGGAAAGAAGTGCAGAGGTGAGGAATGGACAAGAGTCAGTAAAGAAAGAAATGCAACTGAAGAAATGTTCAAAGTGGGTAAAAGGAAATCAGAGGACAATAAAGCTTAGAAAAACACCTAAAAGCTTTTACACCTTGCAACAAGATACTAAAAGACAAAATCAAAACCAAACTACTACAACAGCAAACAAATACACAGCCAACACACATCAGTCTTCAACTTTCTGAATTTTGTTTTGCCAGATCTGAAACCACTGACACATTTTGGTCTGTTTTCACCAGGAAATCAGGTTTGTGCCATCACACCGTGTCCAACAGAGCCAATACCATCGCCATGCAAATTATCCAGTGTCCACACTGGTAAGAACTCCAGTTAAGGTTTTAGCCCTTGCTCACAGGGAGTAGTATTTCTTTCCTGCAGTAGGTTCTATGGTATTTAATACACCAGAAGTTCAGCTACAGCCCTCCTAAAATTCAGCAGAAGTCAGTCAACAAGCAGACATACAAATTTTTCAGAAGTTTCATTAGTTTTGCAGCTTTGTGGAAGCTCCTGTTTTAGCTCTGAGAGGAAAGAGCTGTTTCTGTTGCCATGGATAATTCTCAAGACATATTTTTTTAATTCATGATACATTTTCACTTTTTGAGAGTAACTCTTTTGACTCAGTACATCTCTTCTCACTAATCAGCTTGTAAAACCCGAGATAGTAAATGACTAGTGGAAAAGGGACAGAATCAAACAATTTACAAAGCAAAGAACTGAAAAGGAAGATACAATATAATTGAGAATTTCCTTCCCAAGGTGATTGATTTTGCCAGAAGTGACAAAATGAGAGGTAGCTGACATGAACAGGAAGGGTGGGACACACTAAGATGGAGAAATACAGTGCCAGGGAAAAGACAAGAGAAGAAGAACAAAAAGAGAGGGAGGAAAAGCAGACAAAATTTGAAAGCATGAAGTCAACAAAATGAAGAAAGGTCAAGCTGGGAGCAATGAGAAATTCAGCCTTGAATAGGCCAGTGTTCACAAAAGGAGCAAGTCAGAAAAAAAAGCATCATTAGTGGTGGAAAAGGGCAAGTTGTGGTTCACAGAAAAACAATTGAGAAAGATTTGGAGGCGGAGGGGGGGAAACCCACACAGAGTTTGGTAAAGACCAACTCAAGTGAATGAACTGAAGGAGTGAACAGGAGACGCCATCCAGGGAACAGCAAGATGGCTCCAAAAGGAAAAAAAGACAACTTCCAGAGCCACTGGAATCTAGCTGGTTTTGACCTTGGAAATGGAGAATTTGTTTGGCATATTTGAGAAGAGTCTCAGATAACTTTAGGCGTTAAGAGTACAACTTGCCCTCCTTTAACAGGATGTAATGACACAGTCCAATGTTGTTTTTTTTTTCAAACATACAAGAAGACAAAGTGTGAAGAAAGACTGTAAAAGAAATTAGTTTCGAAATAAAGAAAAATATTTATGAACTTTGTATCATCACCATTATTGTTGCCACCTCTAATGTTTCTTAAAGAATCTGCCACTACACTGCTCTTAGCTTTGCAAGCAAACAAAATAACAGAGACCATACACAGAAAAACGGATTTTGAGTATGTGGGGAAAAGGAGAGCACAATGAGAATTACACAATGTAGTTACATTTATACATACATAAAAATGCAGTCTGAATTTCAGCATTCTGAGAAATGAAATAACATGTCCTTCCACCAGTGCACTGAGCATCTGACAGGATGGTTCTGAAAGGACAGTGCAATAACACCAATTTTTCACTACCTCAGACTGCTGTAGTAATCCAAAATGCAGTTTGTAACTCTCTCTCTCTCCAATAGGATACACAAAAAGCACTATCTTTTATGAATCAGCTGACAAAGAAAAAAAGAAAGAAGGTTCCTGGCAAACACACCACCCTCCAGATCACGGTAACTCGTGCCTGAAACTTCTTCCATTTCTTTCATGTATTCATGTATTTCTTTCTCTATAAGCCTGGCCTCTCTTACAGAGCCAGACCATGATGGCCGTAACAACATGATTACAACACAGGACATAACAGTAATTAATCTGTTCCCATAAATTGCCCCAGTCTTCTATTCTCCATTCGGTACTGAAACAATTCTTTGGCTTATCACTGAAAACTGGTATCTTCTGGAAGAAAACAAAGTAGTAAGACTAATTCACAGCAGTGTTTAAACCATGAGCAATATTTTAGGAAGTGAAACTGCTCTTAAGCACTACTGAGTCTTTGGAGTGTGTCACCTCACCGCCTGTTTTGCAGAAACCGGATGAACTACATAAACAGGCTCTGGAGACAGACAGCAAGACTGAGAAAATGTGTTACTCCCCAGAACAAAATGCTTAGTTAGCTGTAAAAGAGGCAACTGGTTCAAATATATCTTTTCCTCTACTTCAGAAGCATTTATTGATGTGCATTGAATACACATATTTAAGATAACCAAAAAGGAAAGAAGCAGATAGCAAAATAACAGATAAGGAAAAGGTGGAATAGTTGAGGAGATTCTTAAGTGCAAACTGCAGCAAGAAGTTTGCAGCTAAGATCTAAATAATATTTCTACTTTTTATTTTTGGCTTGTGAATTCAACATGGTACCAAAGTGTGTTTGAATTACAACCTGCTGCCATTTAAGTGGGCTTTCATCCTGGTGAGCTGCACGGCAGACACAAAGCCCTTGAGAGGATTTCACCTCACTATGAATTAGTGTCTAACACTGAGAACGCCTTTCATCATCGGCTTGTATTGCCTTCAGGTGCCTATAAATTCCTCTCAGTCTTTATGTAGCACTTGTCTATCAGACCATGTCATCAGTTTTACTGCAGGCAAGAGGCAGACACACCTCTTCCTGAGACACAGACAACACAACAATTACCACAGCCACTCTTGCGTTATCATTTCATATCAGCTCATTGCCAACTGCTAATCACCCACGACCTGCTGTGGAAAACAAGTCGAACTTTCCAGGCTCTCTTCACCTCACTGGTGCTGAGAGCTGCAAGGTTAAGATGGTCTCATCGTTGACTATGCCCAGCCTTCATGAAAAAAATCACCAGGCATTGCATGCTATCTGAACTGAATAGTGAATAAGAAATGAACAGCTAACAAATATTTACAAAAAACAGTAGGGACTTCCAACTTTCCTAACCAAGTCTGTGCTACACTTGTGTGTAACTTATTTTATTAAAGAAGAGGTGAGGTGAAATTATGTCTTCTGAATTTTAAAATAAATACATTAGCATACCTATCCATCTTCAGGAACCAGGCAACTCAAGGGGTGGGGTAAGGAGTGCCTAATGTTCAGGGTCAGCAGCTTCTTCTTACCTGTGGTTTAGAGAACTCTAAAGTTGCAAGCTTCCCTCACAGCTGTTTGTGAGGTGCTAACATGGGTGGCTGTTCATTCACACTGCCCCTGCCATCAACTCACTGTGACATTCCTCACTGTGACACAACAGCCAAAGGAGAGGAACTGACCAAAGTGCTGTCTACCTGAAGGTTAAAATCCTTCACCTTAATTCACATTTCAGGTCTTAGTTCTAACCCCGCTTAAAGTCTGCACGTGTAAACAATGAGTAAAATGAGTTCAGGTAAATCACCTTCACGGCTCAGGTTAAGTTGTTTGGCACAGGAGAAACACCCACTCATAATTCAGTTACTCTTCTCAGCAGCAGCTCCTGTCTCAGGGGTAGCAAAGTCACACAACCTAGAAACTCTGCAGCTTGTGATTGCTGACCCACACTTTGACCACACTGCTGTAGCCACGAGATGCAGCTAATTTGTGCTGCCAAGCACCGTTCTTTTAATGGTATCACGAAGTGTTTCAAGGAACTGAGTTCAATGCAATCTCTCACATCTCAGTAGTGACTGTGTCCCCTGCAGAGATGAAGCATCCTGCTGCTTTCCCATTTCCTGAAGAGCACACCCCAGCAGACACTGCCCTCTGGGTTCCCACTGCACGAGGGAACAAATGCACACCATCGAATTATTCTTACGAAACACTTCAGTCTTCAAACTGCAAATTCTCACCCAAATGTGTATTTTGCTTGTCACTCCTTTTATTCTGTTTTAACAGGAAGGAAGTAATCATAAACAAATTACTGCACAAAAGCATGCCAGCTCTGGCAGGCAGTTTCAAAGCTATTGACAAAAACCAGTCTATTCACTGCAAGCATCCTACTTTTACAATCTATCTGATCAGGATGCAGAGGACTAATTCAATGGCTCCCGATGGAAAAATACCTAGTGGGCGTGTTCCATTTCTGGAGACAATGGTTTGCCATGCAGAGCTTTTCTCTTCCTACATCCCTCTGGTTCCCTGCCTTTAATTTTTTTTTTTTT